>NW_027514688.1:465000-765000 GCF_048772815.1 Callospermophilus lateralis | reverse complement strand
TTAACAAAACTAAAAGTTGGTTCTTCAAAAAGATAAATAAGATCGACAGACCCTTAGCCATGCTAATGAAAAGAAGAAGAGAGAGAACTCAAATTACTAACATACGGGATGAAAAAGGCAATATCACAACAGATGCAACATAAATACAGAAGAAAATTAGAAATTATTTGGAAACCTGTATTCCAATAAAATAAAAAATAGTGAAGACATCGATAAATTTCTTAAGTCATATGATTTGCCCACACTGAGTCATAAGGGAACACACAATTTAAAAAGACCAATATCAATGGATGAAGTAGAAGAAGCAATCAAAAGACTACCAACCAAGAAAAGCCCAGGACCGGATGGGTATACAGCAGAGTTTTACAAAACCTTTAAAGAAGAATTAATACCATTACTTTTCAAGTTATTCAGGAAATAGAAAAACTGGGAGCTCTGCCAAATTCGTTCTATGAGGACAACATCACCCTAATTCTGAAACCAGACAAAGACACCTCAAAGAAAGAAAACTACAGACAAATATCTCTGATGAACCTAGATGCAAAAATCCTCATTAAAATTCTGGCGAATTGGATACAAAGGCACATCAAAAAAATTGTGCACCATGATCAACTAGGATTCATCCCTGGGATGCAAGGCTGGTTCAATATATGGAAGTTAATAAATGTTATTCACAACATCATTGGACTTAAAGATAAGAACCATATGATCATCTCGATAGACGCAGAAAAAACATTCAACAAAGTAGAGCATTCCTTTATGTTCAAAACATTTTAAAAACTAGGGATAACAGGAACTTACCTCGACAATGTAAAAGCTATCTATGTTAAGCCTCAGGTTAGCATCATTCTGAATGGAGAAAAATTGAAGGCATTCCCTTTAAAATCTGGAACAAGACAGGGATGTCCTCTATCACCACTTCTATTCAATATAGTTCTCGAAAAACTGGCCAGAGCAATTAGAGAGATGAAAGACATTAAAGGCATAAAAATAGGAAAAGAAGAACTTAACTTATCACTATTTGCAGATGACATGATTCTATACATAGAAGACCCAAAAGGGTCTACAGAAAAAACTACTAGAACTAATAAATGAATGCAGCAATGTGGCAGGATAGAAAATCAACATGCATAAATCAAAGGCATTTCTGTATATTAGCGACAAAACTTCTGAAACAAAAATGAGTCAAAACACTGCATTCCCAATTTCCTCAAAATAATTAAATACTTGGGAATCAACCTAACAAAAGAGGTGAAAGATTTATATAATGCAAACTACAGAACCCTAAAAAGAGAAATAGAATAAGATCTTAGAAGATGGAAAAATATACCCCGTTCATGGATAGGAAGAACTAACATCATCAATATGGCTATATTACCAAAAGTTCTCTACAGGTTTAATGCAATGCCAATCAAAATCCCAAAGGAATTTTTTGTAGAAATAGATAAACAATTATGAAATTCAAATGGAAAAATAAAAGACCCAGAATAGCAAAAGCAATTCTAAGCAGGAAGTGTGAATCAGGCAGTATAGCAATACCAGATTTCAAACTATATTACAGAGCAATTATAATAAAAACAGCATGGTACTGGTACCAAAACAGGCGGGTGGACCAATGGTACAGAATGGAGGACACAGAGACTAATCCAAAAAGCTACAACTACCTTATATTTGATAAAAGAGCTAATGGCCTGCAATGGAGGAAGGATGGCATCTTCATCAAATGGTGTTGGGTAAACTGGAAATCCATATGCAACAAAATGAAACTGAATCCCCTCCTCTCGCCATGCACAAAAGTTAACTCAAAGTGGATCAAGGAGCTAGATTCAAATCAGAGTCTCTGCGTCTGATAGAAGAAAAAGTTGGCTCAGATCTACATATTGTGTGGTCAGGCTCCAAATTCCTTAATAGGACACCCATAGAACAAGAGTTAATAACAAGAATCAAGAAATGGGACTTACTTAAACTGAATTATTTTTTCTCAGAAAGAGAAACAATAAGAGAGGTAAATATGGAGCCTACATCATGGGAACAAATTTTTAGTCCTCACCCTTCACATGGAGCCCTAATATCTAGAGTATACAAAGTATACAAAGAACTCAGAAAATTAGACAATAATATAACCAATAACCCAATGGGCCAAGGACCTGAACAGAAACTTCTCAGAGGAGGACATAGAATCAATTAACAAGTACATGAAAAAATGCGCTCCATTTCTAGCAGTAAGAGAAACGCAAATAAAAACCACCCTAAAATACCATCTCAATCCAGTGAGATTGGCAGCCATAATGAAGTCAAACAACAACAAGTGCTGGCGAGGATGTGAGGAAAAGGGTACTCTTGTACATTGCTGGTGGGACTGAAACTGGTGCAGCCAATTTGGAAAGGAGTATGGAGACTCCTGTGAAAGCTTGGAATGGAAGCACCATTTGACCCAGCTATTGCCCTTCTTGGACTATTCCCTGAAGACCTTAAAAGAGCGTACTACAGTGATACTGCCACATCGATTTTCATAGCAGCACAATTCACAATTGCTACACTGTGGAACCAACCCAGATGCCCTTCAATAGATGAATGGATAAAAAAAAAATGTGACCTTTATATACTATGGAGGATTACGCAGCACTAAAATATGACAAAATCATGGAATTTGCAGGGAAATGCATGGCAATAGAGAAGATTATGCTTAGTGAAGCTAGCCAATCCCTAAAAAACAAATACCAAATATCTTCTTTGATATAATGAGAGCAACTAAGAACAGAGCAGGGAGGAAGAGAATGAAGAAAAGATTAACATTAAGCAGAAACATGAGGTGGGAGGGAAAGGGAGAGAAGAGGGAAATTGCATGGTAATGGAGAGAGACCCTTATTGTTACACAAAATTACATATAAGAGGTTGTGGGAAAATAAACAACGAGAGAAATGAATTAGAGTAGGTATGGTAGAGAGAAAAGATGGGAAGAGAAGGGAGGGGGTATAGTAGAGTATAGGAAAGGTAGCAGAATACAACATTAACTAATAGGGCATTATGTAAAAATATGGATGTGTAACTGATGTGATTCTGCAATCTGTATTTGGAGTAAAAATGGGAGTTCATAACCCACTTGAATCTAATGTATGAAATATGATATGTCAAGAGCTTTGTAATGTTTTGAGCAACCAATAAAAAAAGTAGTGATATATATGCCAATAGAAATTTACCATGAAATATATATAATCAACAGATTGAAAAATATTAATTTTACTGAACATGAAATTATGAATAATGTTATTCAACTAGGAAGCTCACCCATAAGTTGAATTTTCAGTTCCAACAGCGTTTAGGAGGAGTGATCTCTTCTCTCAATTTGCATCTGCAAATTCAGCCACCTCACAAGTGTATACGAGTGATATCAGGTAGGATTCTATATGTGCATATAAAAATACATGTGCTGAATAGGCTACAGAGAAAGGGAGACAGGGATTCATATATTTGTTAATTTTAAAAACACATGTAGAACTATTTCAACAAAAAATTGACTAGATTTATAACTCCTACAAAATATAATGCAAAAGGCAATTCCAACTATACACCATGCCTCCTCTGAACTGCTTGTATTTCTATTCTTTTTGGGTTATTTTTCACCATCATATTAGGATCATAATTCAGAGTCTAGTAGGGTATGGGTTAGTGTCAGGGATTCAGTATTTCAAAATAAAAATTGAAAAATGAATCCAGTGTGTGTGTAAATATGTGCTACACAAAAATCTTCCCACTCACATCCAGAACAATGCCTTGACATTACCTTCACACAAGTAAGACACAATTATAGAAGAAAAGTGTGAAAATCTATGAATACATATATGGAATGGAATATGCTCGGGAGTTCACAACCTTGGAGGTGGTAGAGGCGTTTCCAAAAGTAAAGGACAGGGTAAACACTCCACAAACAAAGAGCTCTGCTGGCCTAAGACTTCTTGGAATATGGCTTCTGAGGTTGGGCACTTGAAATATATGTTGTTGTCATGAGCTTTGGCTTCCTTTGTCGTGAGACCATAAAAGCTGGGTCTGCATCTATGTGACCTGGAAGACATGATTTCTTATATTTCAATGAATATGAGGCAGCAGTGCTCAATTTTCTCTTTGTAGGTAAACTGTGTCCACTGGAGGCTAAGTGTCTCCCGGTGGGGACAGTGAAGACTTTTGATCATCCTCCAATTTTCGTGGTGTTTCTTGCTGCTACACTGGGAATTTGGTACTTGCTTCACACAATATAAGAAGTTCATCTGGGATACAGTGCTGGAGGGTGTTCTGTCACGTGGGGTGGGTTAGCGTCTGCAGGAGAATGTACCAACCAGGCTTCTATCCCACATAGCTTGTCCCAATAACCATAGCAACCTGATTATGAACATTGCCTGAAACCTCTCCATATAACAAGATGCCTTTACATACAAGGGAATGGGGGCTGCGCCATATCAGTCACAAGCCATTTGTAAGCCGATAGCCGATCCACATGGCCCCACCATGATGTTTCATCACACACCTGCCCACCACTGCTCTAGGCCCCCTACTCAGCAGGCTCCAAATTCCTGGCATCTCGTATTCTACACCATTTTCATGAAACCCAGTCAAACAAGGCACTTTCTGGTATACACATGATCAGCAACAGGACATCCAACGTTTCTGCAGGGCCACCTGGTCATGGGAATTTCCAAAATTTTATGGTATTTATCTAGCAAGTTTTCAAGGATGAAGTTAGAGGCACTGTGGGTTTCAATTCATTCAGGAACCGTTAAGTGTTGAGAAAGCTCATTTCAATGAATGCTCTGGAGAACTCTAAAGTCAAGGCTTCTCAAAGAGTTGCCAACAGGTCACATGAAGCCAGGCCAATTGACGTCTACAATGTGAGGTCCATGTGTGTTTTGACTCTCAACTATGGCTACCAAGTCTTTCAGAATAAAATCATGTGATATTCTGGCTGAGATTCCCAGGCCTCTGTGGAAAGCCACCCTGGGCCTAGATCTCAGTTTCCAAGAGTGAGTCTCATGCGTGGCCTCCTAAAATCCCAACACAATTCATGGCAATACTTCTCTGAGGTCAGTTCCAGAACTCAGTCTCTAAGGGTAAATAATACCAGAGTTCAAGCCCAGGTGGACCCAGTCATCCCTTCCAACTGCCACAAAAATGACCAAAATTAAAATGAAATCACTCCCACAGGGCCATAATCTTCTTCCTTGTAGACACTCATCATAACCTCTAGCTGGAGGTTTCAATGAGCACAAGGTATTGTCCAAAATAAGCTCACTTGCCCCTCATTTGCCTAAAAACATGGTGGCCTGAACACTATTCCTGTGAACCAGGAGTGATCAAATATTGCTGCTGTTAAAGTGTTCTGCTTCTCCAATTTGAGGCCTACTGGCTGAAGCCTATAAATTCTTGATGTGATTTGGAGTCATGAGAAAACCCAAGCACATATGGGCTAGCCTCTGCAGGGATTTCAAAGACTCATTTGACCCAAAGGATCCCTATTCTCACTTGATGGAGGTCAAGAACATAAAACAAGAAGGCAAAAATATTCATCCACAATGACTTCTCTTTTTGTCATTTTGGTTTTGAAATCACATGGGATCTTTCTTTAGATCCATCAGGTGCTGAGAATCTAAGCCACAACCTCATTTAAGGACAAGAGGCTGAATCAGACACATTCCATTCCACAGCAATTAAGCAAAGAGCCACAGGTGATGTCCATTCATTTCCATATGAAAACAGTCTTCTTAAGGCTAGACAACAGGGTGGCCTGAGGCAAAGACTTTCCTGACATTCAGGGTAATAGAAACAGAAGTAAGCAAATGGCCCAAAGAAGGGTTTCTCCACTGAGACTTTACTGGTCACAATGATATCTGATTTTTCTGAGATGCTCCCATTCCCTTAAGCTCTCCAGTACATGGCCATGTCACAGAGCCTTGTGGTGTTACATATCTGGGACTCAAAACCATGATCCTATTCTGGAGAGTGGCTGGAAAACACGAAGAAAACAGGAACTTAAGAAGATAGTACATGTTGCCCATCCATAAGGCAAGCTGCAGTCCATTCATCAATTGGGCAGTAAGAATGCGGCGAAGCTTTCAATTAGAGACAACACATCCATTGATGCATTGTCTTTTCTAATGTCTACAACAACGGATACAGTGGAATACACAGACATAGAAACACTCACCATGTCAAATGACTTACTAGAAATAGTCCACTCCAAACCAAACAAACCACCTTTCCTAGCTATTCTCAGAACATCAGAAAAAAACACAAACTCACACCTACAATGGCAAAGGCAATTTTTTCCCCCAAGTAGGTCTGTGATTATCCGGAGTGTCTTCTGACTGGTGGGCCATATTATGTTCCCCAAAAATGTCCTGTCGTGTTTCAGTTCTGGTCTCCTTGGCCAATTCTGTGAAGTTGTCAGGAGCCAGTGGTTCGCCACTACCTACTTTCTCAGGAAAGGCCCCTCTTCAGAGCTCTGCTGGAATTTGGCCATCCTCACATCAGTAGGTACCAAGAAAGACTGACTATGTCTTTGGGAAAAGCAAACAAGTTAGCCCACTGGGACTCGGAGTGAGACTGACTCTGGGTGCCTGGCTTCCTGGATCCCAAGTTCAGAGAATTACATCACCAAGGAAGTGAAGTGAGGTCACTTCTTTCAGGAACTGAATATGGTCACTGCCTCGGTAACCACTTTGTCCTAACAGTTGCTTCCAAGGTTTCCATGAGATGGAGGCTGCCCCAAGATCCTGTGACACATTCAGAAGTTAGAATGGTATATCAACCATAGGCACCCGGGAACAGCTCTCCACACAGGCCTGGATTGGTCCATCTTCTCTACTTTAAGAAGACAGAGGCTGATTCAGACACATCAATTCACCCTGACCAGGTTGTTTGCCATGGAAGATGACTATTGCTCTCTCAGGTCCTACATAGCTGCCTACATATTCTCCAAGGATCATTTCTCCATGGATCTTTTAGGTTCTCAGCAGGTGGAAGATCATCTACATTCCTATATTGTAAGACCCACTCTGTCCCTGCTCTTCTGTACGTTATATTGAAGGAACAGTGTATAGTTAAGGTTAATAATAGGTTTGATTTGGGTTATGAATCATTCTGCGGGATGAATAATGGCATTGGCAACCTGTGATATTTACAAGAGTATATATGTGAAATATAACTATGAAAGCAGAAATCTAGGTAAGATTTGAAGTCCAGAAGGGCACTGGGGACTTGAGTGGGATACTTAGCTTTGAGTTATGTGCTGCACAGATGTCTCAAATAAATCAATATACACTGGCATCGGACCTTGTACTTTGGATGATTGAATGTTGAAGATAACATCCAGTCAAAAAGCGATAGTCGGTAGGATTAGGAAGGTAGTCTGTAGGTTTAGAAAGAAGAGTGAGTATAGGATTTGGACCAAAAGTTCTTTAGCAATAGGGTTTCGGGTAGAGAGTGTATGTAAATGTCAGTACATGTGAAGAGTCAGTCACAATGATGAACTGGGGAAATCATGTAGGAAAGCAGATATCAATAGAGACATTAGGAAATCAAGCAAAGTATAAATTGTGTGATAGGGTTAGACTTTTTCAACAGGTTTGAGGTTGAATAGATAATCTTAGGAAGAAACAAATATGTAGTCACCAATAGGATTGATATTTGAGAGCATTAGGCAACCTGGACATGGATGTTTTTAGTAATCCATGCTCACTTTCTATTTAGGCTTTGGTACAATTGTAAGTGTGACCTTTGCTTTTGGTGTCCAGAATATTTCTGTGATAAAATGTGTATGTAGATCAGGTGACCTGAGTATTTCTTCCACCATTTCTTGGAGCAATATTTTGAAGACTTATAAATTAGTATTGTCGTACAAAGATGTGTACCCTGTTTCTATGAATATACACATAATGCATGAATAGACCATACTGTGAATAAATAATATAACTGGATCCACTTTAAATAATGGATTGAATAGATATCTGAAAATATATAAGAAATGTTATATTGATATACAATCATTCATTCCAACCTGTTATATATCTAATGATCATCTTAGGGTTATGGTTTATCATGAAGGGTTTGTGAGTTTTGTTTCAAAATTGATTATGGAAATCGAAAAAAATGTATTTGGAAAAAAAGTCTCATGAATAGACCACTGAAGAAACGTAGAGAAATTCATGTGTTCTGGAGCAGGAAGTGATTGAAAGTGAAACAAATGCCTATAAATTTGCTAACTAGTGAATAAAATATATAATCTATGATGTACATAAACTGAAGGAATAGTAATGTACCAGTGTGGAATAAAAATTAACGTCAAAATACACATCATGTTCCATAGTAACCTACATGCATTGATGTTAAACTGGGTCAGTTAATGTAGACATATTAGGATTTGTATGCACCTTTCACTGAAGTTAGTTTTCAGTACTAGGAAACAAATATGTATTTCGGGTAAATGAATATTTCTAAGAATAATCTTGTGAAAAGTTGATTATTAATCCACATACATGAACATGAATGAATTTAGGGATTGTATATAAGACACATATATTTCATATTTTTAAAAATCTGGAGAATATATATATATATATATATATATATATATATATATATATATATATATATATATACACACACACACACACGAACAGAGACATTAATAAGTAGCAATATATATGCCAATCGAAATTCATCATGAAATATATATCATAAAGATGCAAAAACATTCATTTTACTGAACATGGGTTTATGTATAATGTTGTTCCACTGGGAAGCTCACCCATAGGTTGAATTTTCAGTTCCAACAGGGTTTAGGAGGAGTGGTCACTTCTCACACTTTGTATCTGCTAAGTCATCTAACTCACAAGAATGTACGTGTGATATCACGCAGGATTCTATTTGTGCATATAAAAATACATGTGCTGAATAGGCTCCAGAGAATGGGAGACAGTAATTCACATATTTGTTAACTTTGAAAACACATGGAGAACTATTTCAATTAAAAATTGACTAAATTTATAACACCTACCCTTTATCATGCAAATGGCAAGTCGAACTCTGAACTGCATGTACTTCTGTACTGTTTGGGTTATTTTTCTCCATCATATTAGGATTAGTAGTCAGAGTCTAGTAGAATATGGGTTAGTGTCAGGGATTCAGAATTTCGAATGGAAAATAGGAAAATTAATCCAATGTGTATGCAAATATGTGCTACAACAAATCTTCCCAGTCTCATCCAGAACCATGCCTTGACATTACCTTCGCCCCAAGTAAGACACAATTAGAGGAGAAGAGTTACAAAATCTGTGATTACATTTTTGGAATGGAAAATGCTCAAGAGTGCACAAACTTGGAGGTGGAATAGGAGTTTCAAAAAATAAGGACAGGGTACACACTCCACAAACATGGAGCTCTGCTTGCCTAAAACTTTTTGAGAAACTGCCACTGAGGTTGGGCACTGAAATATAGGTTGTTGTCACGAGTTAAGCTTCCTTTGTAGTGAGACCCTCAAAGCTGGGTCTGCATCTATGTGACCAGGAGGACAAAGTTCTTATTTTACAATGAACACAAGGCAGCAGTGCTGAATTCTCTCTTTGTAGGTAAACTGTGGCCACTGGGGCTTAGTGTCTCCAAGTGTGGACTGTGAAGCCATATGGTCATCCTCCATTTCGTGGTGTTTCTTCCTGCTGCACTGGGAGTTTGGTATTTGCTTCACGAAATACAAGGAGTTCAACTGTGACAAAGTGCAAGAGGGAGTTCTGTCACGTGTGGTGGGTCAGGGTCTGCAGGATGATACAAGAACCAGGCTTCTATCCCACATAGCTTGACCCCTTGACCATAGCAACCTGATTCTGAACAATGTCCTGAAATCGCTCCATATAACAAGTTGCCTTTACACAGAAGGTTCTGCTGCCTGTGCCATATCAGTCACAAGCCATTTGGAAGCCAATGGCAGATCCACATGGCCCCACCACAGATGTTTTATCACATACCTGCCCAACACTGCTCTAGGTGCACTACTCAACAGAGTCCAACTTACTGACATCTCTGTTCTACACCATTTACATGAAACCCAGTAAAACAAGACACTGAAATATTCATGACCAGCAACAGGTCATCCAAAGGTTCTCCAGTGCCACCTGGTGATGGGAATTTCAAAAATTTCATGGCATTTATCTAGCCATTTTTCAAGGATGAAGTTGGAGGCACTGTGAGTTTCAATTCATTCAGGAACCATTAAATGGTTAGGAAGCTCATTTCAATGAAAGCTCTTGAGAACACTCACATGTAAGGCTTCCCAAAGAATGGTGAAAAGATCATATGATGTTTAGCTCATTTAGCTCTACAATGTTTGGTCCATATGAGTTTTGACTCTCAACGATGGGTGCCAAGTCTTTCAGAATAAAATCATGTGGTATCCTGGCTGAGAGGCCCAGTGCTCTGTGGAAAGCCACCCTGGGCCTAGAACTCAGTTTCCAAGGGCGACACTCATGCCTGGCTTCCTAAAATCTCAACACTATTCATGGCAATACTTCTCTGAGTTCAGTTGCAGAACTCAGTCTCTAAGGAAATCACATCAGAGTTCAAGCACATGTGGACCAAGTCATCTCTTCTAACCGCCACCCAAATGACCACAATTTAAACCAAAACACTCCAACGTGGCGCTCATCTTCTTCCATATAGACACACATAATAACCTGTGGCTAGAGTTTTCCATGAGGGGCAAAGCTCAAGTCCGTGTCCAAAATAAGCTCTCTTGCATCTAAATTGCCTAATTCAGGGTGGCATGGACACTCTTCTTGTGAACCAGGAGAGATCAAATAGGCCTCCCATTAATACTGCTCCACTTCTTCAATTTGAGGTCAACTGACTGTGGGGTTTGGATTCTTTATGTAAATTGGAGTCTTGAGAAAACCCAAGCAACCATGGGCTAGCCTCTGCAGGGCTTTGAAGATCTCATTTGACCCAAAGGATCCCTATTCTGACTTGATGGAGTTCAGGAAAGTTACAGAGGAAGGCAAGAGACTTCATCCACAAGGACTGCTCTGTGGCCATTTTGGTCTTGGATGTACACATGGGATCTTTCTTTATATCCATCAGAAGGTGAGAATCTAAGCCACAGCCTCACACAGGGCAAATAGGCTGATTCAGACACATCCTCTCCAAAGCAATTAAGCAAAGAACCACAGGTAATACCCATTCATTTCCATTTGAAAACTGTTCTCTTCAGGCTTCACAAAGTGGTGGCCTGAGGAAAAGACCTTCCTGACATTCAGGGCAACAGAAGATTAGGTAATCAAAAGGCCCCAAGCAGGGTTTCTCCACTGAGACATTACTGGTAACACTGATATCTGAGTTTTCTGAGATGCTCGCCATTCCCTTTAGCTATCTAGTACATGGTCATTTCAAAGAGCTTCGTGGTTGTACATATCTTAAACACAAAACCATGAGCCTATTCTGGAGAGTGGCCAGAATTCAGGAAGAAAACAGGATCTTAGAAAGATAGTAAGTGTTGCCCATCAATAAGGCAAGCTGCAGTCCATTAATAAATTGGGAAGGATGAATGCTGGGAAGCTTTCTAGCTGACAGGACATATTCATTGATGCATTCTCTCTTCTAATGTCTACAACCACGGGCACAGTGGGATACACTGACATAGAAACACTCGCGTTGTCAAACGACTTACTAGAAACCGTTCACTCCAAAAAAAAAAACCAAACCTTCTTTCATACCTATTCTCAGAACTTGAGACAAAACCACAAACTCACACCCACATCACAAAGGCACCTCCTTCCCCCATGTAGGTCTGTGACTATCCGGAGAGTCCTCTGACTGGTGGGCCATACTATGTTCCAGGAAATGGCCTGTTCTTTCTCAAATCTGGTCTTTTTGGCCAACTCTGTGAAGTTTTTAGGATCCAGTGGTGAGCCAATGCCTGCTTTCTCAGGAAAGCCCCCTCTTCATAGCTTTTCTTGCATTTGGCCATCCTCACATCAGTAGGTCCCAAGAAAGACTGAGTCTCTCCTTGGTAAATCGAAATAAGTTTGACAACTGGGACTGGGACTGGGACTGGCTCTGGGTGCCAGGCTTCCTGGATTCCAAGTTCAGAGAGTTACATCACCATAGAAGTTAGGTGAGGTCACTTTCTTTAGGAACTGAATGAGGTCACTGCCTTGACAACAACTTTGTCCTAACAGTTGCTTCCAAGGTTCCCATGAGAAGGAGGCTGCCCCTACTTTCTGTGACACTTTCACAAGTTAGAATGGTATGTCACCCATTGGCATACAGGAGCAGCTCTCAACACATCCCTGCTTTGGTCCATCTTCTCTAAATTAAGAAGAGAGTGGCTGATTCAGACACATCCCTTCATCATGAGCAGGTTGTTTGCCATGGAAGACTTTTGCTCTCTCAGGTCCTTCATAGTTGACTACATCTTCTCCAGGGATCATTTCTTCAAGGACCTTTGAGGTTCTCAGCAGGTGGAAGATCCTCTATATTCCTGTATTTTAAGACCAACTCTGTCCCCGCTCTTCTGTAAAATTAGATTGAGAGAACAGTGTATGGTTAGGGTTAATAACAGGTTCAATTTGGGTGAGAAAATAAACTACATGGTTGAGCAAACAGGGTCCTACAGTTAACAATAATATGAGAATTATTAATGGACCAGCCTGGGTGGATAAAAGTGTAGTTAACTAGGTGGACTATGTGAACCAAGACTCAAACCTCCCTTTGGGGGCCTCTGTCTTTCTTTGACACTCTTCAAGTAATTTTCTTAATTTACTCATAGATTCTTTTACAACTCCAGTATTGTTGGCATAAAAAACATCATTCTTTCCTCAATGCAAGCAAAAAGGCACCCTTCTCTCATGAAGAGGAGGTCCAACACTCGCCTGCTCTGTAAACAACTTCAGAGAGAGAGAGGTTAAAATTCCTGTAAAGCTGTGATGTCGGTTTTTAATGTCTTTAAGCTTTGGTCTATT
Source organism: Callospermophilus lateralis (assembly GCF_048772815.1). Lineage (NCBI taxonomy): Eukaryota > Metazoa > Chordata > Mammalia > Rodentia > Sciuridae > Callospermophilus > Callospermophilus lateralis. The sequence goes on along the minus strand of NW_027514688.1, from coordinate 752,002 downwards.
TCTGCTTCTAATTGTGTCTTTGTTGTGTCTCATGGACTAGGGCAGTTGTTCCTGTGCCCACCCCTTCAGCAACTATAATTCCTAATAGGATGGCTAAAGTGAGGGATACAGGTTCCCTGTGGAACCGGGTTGTATGCCCCCCCTATTTGATCTTTAAATGAACCTGCGTCCTGATAGAGCACTCTGGAAAACATCTGCATCATTACATAATTAATCGCAACTATTGACCACTTTATGAAAACATAAATAATGTTAAAGTGTATAGAATTATACTGTTGTAGAGACGGACAAGGAAAGGCACCTAAGATAGCACCAAAGACAGGAAAAGAGTTTTATTTGTTTGCATCCGTATTGAGAGGGCATTGCTTCTGTTGTAATCAATTAATCCCCTGAACCCCAAGTTTTGGTAGTTTTAGTATTTGTACCCAACATGTAAGGGAAGGGGCTCAGAAGTTCACAGTCTGCAGAAATTCACAAAAATCAGTTTTTGTTTCTTTTTTTTTTCCTCTGTTCTGTGCACGTTAACTTTTCAATTACAACTTGGAATGGGAGAGCTTTTTTGTCTCTTTTATTTCCTCCTTGCCAGCTGTCACCATGGAGCCCAGTTGGTAACTTTTTTATCTTAGAAATGTAGCAATCTCTCTGAAGCCCCAGGTCAAGGCCAGAGTCCTTGTTCACATATTTTGTGAAAAACTGGTAAGGCGATGTCTAGCTTAGGGGTGGTGATTTTTCCAGCCAGTGGCCAAGTAGAACAGGGCAACATGAAGAGTGGAAGTTTATCTCCATTGAACTTTTTCAGAGGGACTCTTTTGCTGAAAGCCCTAAAGTAAGCCTTGGTAAAGACTTCTGGAGAAGGTCATTTAAGACATTTCTGTGGACCTGGTACAGAGGGGGATGACAGGGAAGGCGATGCTGAGAGCAGCTCCGTGGATCTGAGAATGAGGAAGGAGAGATGCCAAAGAATAATGGGAAAGGGGTTTGGGATTTTCCTAGAACAAAAACTTGAGCAGTAGAACAGGTAGAGCAGAGGGGAAGACGGGAGTGAGTATTCCAAAAAGCCTGTGAGGGACTTTAAATTCTTAGAAACCTGTTTTCAGTGATGACAAATCAACTTTAAAGGTCATTTTCATTACATCTTGGATAGGGGTCTGAGGGCTCTTCTCAGCTGGTTTGAGCTTTGGCTAAGCTTGCTAGAGGACTTGGTGGGACCTAGTGCAGACACTGACAGGAAAAGAGAGGAGTGGGTGGAGGGGTACCTCGGTACCTGCTTCCTCAGCAAGGAGGCAATGTTCTGAGATCCAGCGGAGGTTTGGGTTTTTGATCTAGTAATTGGAGGGGAGAAATCAGGTTGCTGAGGTGGGAGTGAAAGCAGAGAGTCTAGAGCAGAAGGCTGAGGGAGAGGAACTATTGGGGAAGCATAGTACAGGATGTGAGCGAAGGAGGAAAAAGGATTCCACATAGGGGAATTTCCCCCTTTTGAGCACTTGCCGAAGTTAAAAATGTCATGCAGAATTTGAGGATCTAGAGAACCCTCTGGGGGCCATAGTTTTTGGTTGTCTAATTGGTAATATGGCCAATGCTGTGTACTGAATTTGATGAGGAGTTTGGGTTCCACCAGGCAGCCCCTGTATGCTCACATCCCCATGACTTACACAAGAAGTCGGCTTTTCCCCCACACAGCCATGGCTGTTTGTCGCTTTGATAGTCTGCCGGGCATACATAGTAATATAGGCTAGCCAACCTGCATCTGGCTCGCGTGTCCCTGCATCCATAATGTTTGTTTCAATTATCTATGGTACGGAAGGGATTTAATGGAATTTTAGTGAGATCCTCTTCATCAGGCATGTCTCAATAGGAAAGACCTATACCGAGCTGAAAAATGTCTGGGTGGAGAAATAGTCACCAGGTCCCTAAGGGGGCCGTTAAGGTCTCTTTAATGGTTCTATTTATTTTTTCTACCTGTCCTGAGTTCTGGGGTATATAAGCATAATGTAACTTCCAATTAATCCACAGGGTCCTGGTTAACACCTGACTTACCTGGGCCATGAAAACCAATCCATTATCAGTCCATTAGGCAGATCGTATCTTGGAAAAATATCTTTCATGATCTTCTTGAAAACCATTTGCGCCGTTTTATTTTTTATTTTTTTATTTATTTATTTATTTTTTTTTTGTGTGTGTGTGTAAGGCTTCAATCCATCCTGAAAATGTATCTACAAAGACTAGGAGATATTTAAGTCCATACCTTGCTGGCTTAATTTTAGTAATGTCCACTTCCCAGAATTGTCCTGGTCTGGTTCCTCATAGGTGCTTTCCTCTAGGAAACTTGGAAGGGTAAGCATTACCCAATTGACGGACCCGACAGGCTTTTGTTACCCGTTCAGTTATTTCCTTTCACTGTGAGTTGGTTAGTGGAAAACTCTGTTCTTAATCTTACAGTAATGCCTGCAGTTTCTTTGAACCAAGGTGAGTGAGTTGATGTACATTTTTAACGTAGTGTAGGGCTTGCTCTAATTGCAGGCTGAGCTCAGTGAAGTTGAGGCGTTCAGTGTCAGTGTCCTTAGATGTTATCAAAAACTTCCTGGTCCTCAGGGTTTCATTGGAATTGGGCATCTTCCTTTAACAGCGGGTATAATGGAGCAGCTAAGGACGCAAACCCAGGTATCCATAACCTGCAAAAGCCAGCAGTCCCAAGAAATTCTCTGAGTTGTCTGCTGTAAGATGGGGGTGGTATCTACATAATGGTTTGTTTTCTGGGCTCAGTGAGCCATCGTTTACTGCCCCTAAGGGAATAGCCCAGGAAGATTACTTCATGCTAGCAAATTTGGGCTTTTTTGGTCGAAACTCTATACCCGAGTTGAGCAAGCTCATATAATAGTGCTTGGGTCCCAGACTCACAGTTTTCCTTGGTGTTGGCTGCCAGTAGCAGGACATCCACGTATTGAAGCTGGGTAAATTCAGGGTGCGTAGTTCTGAAGTTGTTGAGATCTCTGTGGAGGGCTTCATCAAAGAGAGTGGGGGAGTTTTTGAACCCCTGTGGGAGTCTAGTCCAAGTTAGTTGACCAGACGTTTTGGTTTCTGGGTCTACCCACCCGAAAGCAAACAGCAACTGACTATCGTTATGCAGAGGCAAGCAAAAGAAAGCATCTTTTAAGTTCAGAACAGTATATAATTTCCCCTCAGGGTTCAGAGTGCTAAGCAGATTGTACCGATTAGGTACCGTGGGGTGAATGTCCTGCCCTCTTTTGTTGATCTCTCTTAGCTCTTTAATGGGGCGATAGTTCCCGCTCCCTGGCTTTTTTTTCTAGTAGCAGGGGAGTGTTCCAGGCCGATTGACAGGGCCTTAGGACCCCTAATGCCAGATATTTCTGAATATGGGGCCTTATCCCACCTTTAGTTTTTTTGCTTAGAGGATATTATTTGACATTGACTGGGGAGACTGAGGTTTTTAACTGCACTGTTATTGGAGATTGTTTCACGGCCATGCCTAACCCAGCAGTTTTTGCCCAGGCATCTGGGTAATCTGTTATCCATTTTTGGGGTAGCTTGCCTGTTTGATCAGACTTGGGGCATGTGAATGGTGGATGTTCATCTTCTACTAATATAGTTAAAGCCGTGACTATAGGAGTTTTTGCTGAAGTATTTAGAAATTTCATTTGGGGGCCTTCATGGTTAAAAGTTATTTTGGCCCGGAGCTTGGTGAGCAGATCTCTGCCCATCAATGGGTCCAGGCATTCTGGGATTCCTAGGAAGGAGTGATGGATTTTTCCTTTCCCCAGGTCCATGGTCCTCTTAGTTGTCTAAGCCTGATATTTACTGTCATCATCCCTTTGAACTAGAGACCTTTTATTTGATAGAGGGCCCAATGGGGCCTTAAGGGCTGAGTATACTGCTCCTGTATTCACTTCAAAGTTTACTGGAGTCCCCTCCACTTCAAAAGTTAGCCTGAGCTAGGGGATGGGATCTGAGCCCTGACTTTCTTAGTCATCCTCCAGAGTCAGAATGGCCAGCTGGCGTGGCTGTCTCTTTATAGGGAACTCTATGGCCCAGTATCCTTTTTCTTTAGAGTAGGCACACTGATCTGAGGCCAGGGGTGGCCTCTGGCATGGGCCCTTCCTGTCACCCTATGTCTTAATTTCTGGCCTCTTTCTTGTTGTGATCAGGACCTTAGTCAATGCCTTAGTCTGTCTTTTGGTTCTCTCATCCTCCCTTTGCTCCCTTTCTTTCTCCCTGTTTCTCTCTTATAGTATACTTTCTTGGCTTCTTTGACAAAATCTCTCTTTTAATTTTTTTTTTTTAATATCCATGGCAGCTTGCTCAATTAAGGCCATCGTGACAGATGCCTTTTAATCTGCTGCCTGAGGATCGAAAGGAGTATATCTCTTATATGCCTCCATGATTCTCTCTAGAAACATAAATGGAGATTCATCAGGCCTTTGAATAATTTCTCTTACCATGGCCAAATTAGTTGGTCACCCAGCGGCCACTTGGAGACCCGCTGTTAGAGCCTGGCAATAATTGAACAGATGCTCCCTATCTTCAAAGGTGTTGGGGTCCCAGTTGGGTGGGTTTAAGGAGAAGCCAGCTTTGATTATGTTGGGAAGTTGTGTTGGTCGCCCATCAGGTCTGAGCATATTTTTTTCTACATTCCAGGAGATTTTTCTCTCATTGCTCTGTCATGAAGAGAGTCGCTAGGTGGTGTTGGCAGTCACCTCAAGTAGGCAGGTGTGAAAACGTCGGTGAGTTCTCTGAGTTCTTTTAGCCGGGCCAGCTTCCTCCAGGGAAGGAGGGGCTGTGTGTGCCGCGGGACAGTCATCTGGATGACGCTGGGCCAGCCTAGCTTCCTGGAATGGTGGAGAGGCTGAGTCAGCAGAAGGGGAATCACTTAGAGGGTGTTAGGGGTTGGGAGACGAGGGCAGATGATAAGGAGGGGGTGGTGAGTCCAGTAGAGTCTTGAGACTCAGGGAGAACAGAGGGTGGAGGAGGAGGAGCAGAGAGGTTGAGATAGAATCGTGGGGGAAGGTATAGGAGCAGGTGCAGGGACAAGGAAAGGCTTGACCCATGGAGGAGATTTGTAGAGGTACTGAAAAGTTAAGATATATGGCTGTTGATCTGGATGTCTATGTGGCACCTGCTGAAAGACAATATCTAGGACTTTTCAAATAAGTGCGAAGTTGAAAGATCCTTCTAGGAGCCATCCGACTGCAATGGTGGGTCATTCTGAGACACAGAATCTGCCAGGTCTGGTGTTTTACTGAAAAAAAAAGATTCTGAGCCCTTAAGCAGATTTTGGTCCAGTGATTAAGGGTCAGGGACAGAGGCATTGAAATGATCTGTCCCATAATGAAATATACACAGACACTGAAAGCAACGACACACAACACAGACAAGACAAGACAATAAAGACAGGCAATGGACGTCCAATACTGATACCAGGACTGACTAGTCGGCAAAACCTGAAGGGCTGGCAATACCGAATCAGAAACAAAATATCACTGAGTCGAGGAGACTATTGTTCCACGATTTCCCGAGTCTATCCCCCAGGGACATGGCCTGTGGCTCTGTGACATGTGTGTCAGCCACCATGGGAGAGAGCTCACGCTCTTTACCAATAGCCGTTTTGCCACACCCTAACCTGAAGCCTGAAACGAGAAAGATGGGCCTTATTTACCCCCAGAGGAGCCCGTTGGGGGTATTTTGTCTGCAGCTTCCGGATCTTGCTAGGGCCACCAGATGTAAAGGTTGGGCGAGCATCTGCAGCAGAGACCACTAAGAGACTGTCTCATGCAACAGCAAAGGGTTTATTGGGAGTCCGGCATGAAGGGCTCAGAGATAACTTGAACAGAGCAGAGAGCCCTGAGAACAGCTTAAGAAATGGTTATATATTTTTCTTGGAGAGGGCAGGGAGAGAAATTTATTGATGGGTAATGGCGAGTGTCAGTTTGCGAGCAACTGGTTGACGGAGTACATTCTGCAGTTTGGCAGTTTGGGACAGCACATTCTGGGAACAAGAATAGTAAACAGTTCTCAAGATTTCAATGGTGTTTTGTTAAGCATACAGAAAAACAGGAAATGAAAAGTATCTATTTTATTAACCTTTCAATATAAATATGAAAACAGAAATCTAGTTAAGATTTGAAGTCCAGAAGTTCATTTGGCCCTTGATTGGTATACTTAGCATTGAATTACGTTCTGTAGAGATGTCCCAGAAATATGGAAATACAATGTCATAGGACCTTGTACCTTCTCAGAGGTCAGTTCCAAAACACAGTCTCTAAGGGGAATCACACCAAAGTGCAAGCCAAGTTGGACCCAGTTATCTCTTCCAACTTCCACACAAATGACCGCAGTTAAAACCAAAACACTCTCACATGACACTCATCTTCTTCCATATAGACACTCATCATACCTTCTGGTAGGAGGATTCCATGAGAGGCGCAGCACAAGACAGTGTGCCAAGTAAGCTCCCTTTCCCCTCATTTACCAAAAGTCAGGGTGGCCTGGACACCCTTCCTGTGAACCAGGAGTGATCAAATATGCCTGCCGTTAACACAGCTCTGTTCTCCAATTTGAGGCCTACTGACTGTCGGTTTAGATTCTTTATTTGAATTGGATTCATAAGAAAACCCAAGAACCTATGGGCTAGCATCTGCAGGGCTTTGAATAACTCATTTGACCCATTTGTTCCCTATTCTCACTTGAGGGAGGTTAAGAACCTTATGGAGGAATGCGAGAGACTTCATTCACAATGACTGATTTTTGGCCATTTTGATTTGGATCCACACATGGGATCTTTCTTACGATCCATCAGGTGCTGAGAATCTAAGCTCTAGGCTCACACAGGGCCAAAGGGCTGATTCAGACACATCCCTTTCCAAAGGAATTAAGCAAACAGCCACAGGTGATGCCCATTCATTTCCGTTTGAAAACTCTTTTCTTCAGGAATCTCGAAGGCGTGGCCTGAGGCAAAGACCTTCCTGACATTCAGGGCAACAGAACAATAGGTAATAAAAAGGCCAATTGCAGGGTTTCTCCACTGAGACTATCCTGGTCACACTGGTATCTGAGTTTTCTGAGATTCTTGCCAATTCCTTCAGCTATCCAGTACATGTCCATGTCACGGTGCTTGGAGGTGCTACATATCGTGAACACAAAAGCATGAGTCTATTCTGGAGAGTGGCCAGAATTCAGGAAGAAAACAGGAACTTCGGAAGATAGCCGGTGTTGCCCATTGATAAGGCAAGCCCTAGAGTATTCATTAATTGGGCAGGATGAATGCTGGGAAACTTTCTAATAGACAGGAAACATCCATTGATGCATTCTCTTTTCTAATGTCTACAACCACGGACACAGTGGGATACACAGACATAGAAACACTCGCCTTGTCCAACAACTTACTAGAAACAGTTCACTCCAAACCAAACAAACCGACTTTCCTACCTATTCTCTGAACATGAGACAAAACCACAAACACACATCCACACCCACAAAGTCACCTCCTTCCCCCAAGTAGGTCTCTCACTCTCCAGAGTGTCCTCTGACTGCTGGGTCATACTGTGTTCCCCCGATATGGCCTGTCCTGTTTCAGATCTGGTCTCCTTGTCCAACTCTGTGAAGTGGTCAGGAGCCAGCTGTGAGCCACTACCTGCTTTTTCAAGAAAGGCCCCTCTTCAGAGTTTTCCTGGCATTTGGCCATCCTCACATCAGTAGGTACCAAGAAAGACTGACTCTGTCCTTGCTAAATCGAAGCAAGTGAGACCACTAGGACTGGGACTGGGATTGGCTCTGTGTGCCTGGATTCCTGGATCCCAAGTTCAGAGAGTTCCATTACCAAGGAAGTGAGGTGAGGTCGCATCCTTCAGGAACTGAATGAGGTCACTGCCTTGGCAACCACTTTGTCCAAACAGTTGCTTCCAAGAGTACCATGAAAAGGAGGCTGACCCTACATTCTGTGGCACTTTCGCAAATTAGGATGGTATATCAACCATAGGCACCAAGGAACAGCTCTCCACTCAGGCCTGGTTTGGTCCATCTTCTCTATATTAGGAAGAGAGCCTTTAGTCCCGGGAGCATTGCAGTGAACCTCTGCACTAAAACTATTAGCAAGCACCTGATGGAGGAGGCCTCCATAGGTAAGTGGCGCCTTTATAACATCTGATATCCGGTTAAGGGAGATCTCTTCTGATGACAGAGATGTGGCCTGGGGAGGCTCACATATACTCCTGTCCAGGACAGTAACAAGAATAGTTCTGTCCTCTGTTCTGTTCTGTAGGAAATTCCTCTGGAAGTGTAGAGGGGTGCCGACGGGCACGCACGCGCTCCTACCCTGGAGCTTTAGCAAGATGTTGCACTGTACCACTGTTTTTCTGTTTAGGCGCCGGGTTTCTGTTTTTCTTTGTGTGTGTGTGTGTGTGTGTTTTGTTCTGCGTTCTATTTTTTTTTTGTTTGTTTGTTTGCTTTTGTTCATTTTGTTGTGTGATTTTGGTTGTAAAAACTTAAGGATATTGGACGTGAAAATGGGTAATAAAGAGAGTAAGCCTGACACCCGTTTGAACTGTGTTTTAAGGAACTGCGATGAACTTTACCCCCCTTTGTTTAGCAGGATGATAGAAGCCCCTAGCTGGCTGCCTGGAGCACAACCATTGCAGAGCGCAATGCCTGCTGGGGACCTAAGAACTGAGTATCTCCCAGGTTAACAAGTGAAACTCCTTTAAAACCCCTTGTCCCTCCAGATCAAGAGAGTCACAACATTTGGCAGAGTCCCCTGTGTTTCTCCTTTGTTAGCAAAGCAATTAGCCTCCCCTTTTCTTTTTCTCAGAACCCATTCCTCATTATTTAATTGGTATAAATTGGCTTCTAGGTCAGGAACCGAACTTTAAGTTACAAATTTGGTACCCCCCCTCCGCCCCAGAACTTTGTGAGAGCTGTCTACTGAAATGTTAGGAGATGGAGCTTGCTTGGGGTGGAACTGAACCAGAGGAGCTAATCCTGTAAGTAAAAGGAGGGACTGAGGGACCCCCAGCAGCTGCCAAAGCCCTGTTGATTCAGGGAATACCCTCCTTCCTTCCGTGCACTGTAAGGATTATGCCACCTCTGTCTTGTTAAAAAAGAGAAAAAGAAAAAGGGGACACTAAATTCAGTAAAGTCACCATATAGACACTTTATTTTATATTTCAGGTTGCCCCTCTGTTAAAACATCTGGTCCCCCCCGTGGTGCCACTGGTGTAGTAGATTTTTTCTCTTATCTGCTCTGGTTTAAAGGATTCTGTCTGACAACCATAGTCTCTACCTCCTTTCTGTCTGTCTTGTGTCTTTGTTTCTGGTCCTTTAAGACATGTGCAATAATGTGTTGATATTATAAATTTTTTCTTGGGAATGATCTTAGCTGAATGTGTGTCTAAATGATGATGTTTTATCATAAAAAAACTGGTATCTGAATGGGTTTTTGAAGCATTGCACAATCTTGCAGTTAAAAGTCGGGTTTAGGTCATTGTTTAGTTTAAGATTTCAGGTAATTCATGCCAGAGAACTTAAATACTTAGGATGGAAAACTGAAGAACTCTACTTCCAAGTTGGCAAGTAACTTCCCAATCATTCACTTTTTTTTTTAACCAATTTTGAATTCGGTAGCCAGAGAAAATGTCACTGTGTGTACCAGTGCATTAATTTGGACAAGGATAGTAAACCATAGTATGGTATCTGTTGACAAAATAAGATGTAAAGACATAAAATTTTGTGAATTGTATCTTGAACTTGTATCATAATTTTCAACACCCCAACCGGAAAATTATGGTTAATATGCCTTAGGCCTGAGGTGTCTGCTCAGAATAGCAGTTTTTTTCCTGCTCCTTCCAGACCTCAGCCATGACTCATGTTGAAATGCAAATGAAAAAAGCCTGCAAACTTAGTAGGAGACTGATTTGATGCCTAACGGAAAAAAAAAGTAAATTGTATGGTATTTACTAATTACTGGCCAGTCATTTTTTCTAGGACTCTTATTGTTTTCCTTAGATACTTTATTATTTTTGAGCTCATGATTCTGAGCATACAGACCTAGGTTAATGTTTTTCTGATCAGTTCTATCTTTGACCAACTGTGGACTTTTTGAAACATTGCAATAGATATTTAACCTGTGAAAAACTACAAGGCCTTTACTATTATTATGTGTGCACAATTTTGTTATGTGTTGTCTGTCTATATAGACATATATCCGTATATCATATATATGATACACAAATTAACATATATAAGGAGCGCTCATAAAAAAAAGCGCTCATAAAAACAAATTTTAAAAAGTGGATCCAAAGATCTTTAGTTCACGTGGTTTAAATGTTTCAATTTAAATCGGATAAACAGATAAAAATAAATGTTTTTAAATTTAAGCTTACAAATTTTTCTAGGTGTTCAAAAATCTAATAAAATATTAATATCTACAAAACGTCTAATGTGCCTTGGTTCTAGAACATTTTCTTCAACATAAAAATGGTTTACACTGTTCAATACATTTCTCTAATATTTTGATAAATAAGTAAAGTAAATTTGATATGGGATTACTCATTCGTGAGTACTTTTGTTAGAAATCTGATTCATTTACTAAGGTCTTTATAAGTTTTTACTAAACTCTATATAAGGTTTTAAAAATCAGTCATGTGTTAATGAGACAAAAATTTTTTGAAACATAAGTTTACCCATAACATTGTGTTTATTAAGTTTTATTTTTTCTAGACCAAGGAACCATAAAAATTAAAAAACTTATTAAATCAGAACTGTTATTTTAGAGCATTGTACTGCCATTTCTTTAAAAGCTAAACTTGGTTAATGTAGAAACATCAATGTAATTGTGATGCTATTAATGTTTTCATATCTTACAGGTATGCAAGTCTGTAAGGTAGAAACTTTAAAAGAGCATTATATCAAGCTGGTGTTCTGAAGTTGTATGGTAAAAAAAATATATTGGAGATTTATTTACCTGTTATCAATAAGATATGTAAAGTTTTATGTTACTTTTTACATTGTGGAACAATTTAAATGTATTTTTAAGTTAATGAGAGCCTAATCTATGTAAAAGTTGAAAACTTTCAGGCTTTCTTTAATTCATGTTTTAAATGTGATATCATATGGTGTTAGCTAATGTTCATGAGACCACAAACAATTTATGTAAACTTTGTCAATGTTGCTTTTAATTTTTACTTTTTAATAAAAACAACCCCATACCATTATTGTCATCTGGTAATAACAAAAGGGTAATCAAAGCAATATAAACAAGTACTTTAGGATTATACTCCTAAACAAAAACACCTAAAAAAACAAAACTGCCTTCTCAATAATTCATGACTTCATTGATCATTTCTAGTTAGAGACACTTGGTAGCAGAGTAATATTACCTCTTTTTGGTACACAGTGACCCAGTTCTGTTCTTTACTTTGTTTTAAATCAATTTCTTCTGCATCATCTGATGAGAGGTTCATATACTTCTTAAAACCAATGATTGAGCCCTCAACCTGCACATTCACTTGCTCATAGAGCCAAACCTGAAATTGGGAACTATTTTGCAAGTGTCTGAAGATGAAGTTGATGGGTTACACCTTCACTGTCTGTACATTTTGACCTTGGCCACAGTACACTAAAATGGAAGTTCACAAACACCACAATGACCTAGAGGCTCCTCACATAGAAACTTACAGATCTGGTATACTGTTTTCTAGAAACCCTTCCAAATTATAAAGTAATTCTAATAATCCATGTTTATCATAATTTTTCCTACCAAAAACCAATCCTGAGTATGAACTATTAGTTTCTTAAGGAGTAGATGTTCCCAGACCCCCAAACAAAAAAAAAATAAAAATAAATTAAAAAAAAATAAAGATCAGCTTTAGAACTAAAATGCTTAAGATTTATAAAGAGCCCTGCCTTACCTGAGATAAGGCTGTGTGTCCCATCTTACTATATGTGAGAATGACTATGAAACAAGTACGTCAGATAATATTTCTTTAAAGTAATGTTAAAAACATAAAAAATGTCAAGATTCCTCGGATCTCAAACAGGGGATATAATGTAATACTCAGCCAAAAAATTTAGGGTAGCTATTACACGAACTAAGTATTTTTACTTTTGTTAATTTTAGTTGAAATTTTCTTATAAGTTATCTAAAGATTCCCTGTTAGTGTTTTACAAATGTGTTGCTTTAAGAACACAACATGGGTTTATTCAAGATAATAAGTCATCACCTACAATACAGACAGAATAATACAGATCCCAATTAATAAAAAGATAATTATAAAGTTATAGACATTAAAGTCCAGTACTCTTAATATAAGGCTGTTAAAATTAATTTGCTGGATGTTTAAGATTAGGATTTAAAATTAAAGTTAAATGAAAAGGGCCAAGAAAACCAATATTTGGCTTTTACCCTCTGAGTCAATCTGAATCCAAGGAACAGGGGACTTCTCTAAAGAGCTTTGCAACTCTGAGCCACATAACCTCCTGGTCAGGGAGATTAATGAGACCACTGGAGAACAGAGAGCCAATCAGTGCATTTGTTATGAAGAGGAGAGTCATCAGAGAAAGGAGATATCCCTGATGCTTCTGAGGGAAGCCAAATGGTCAAGCAAGACCTGGACCCACCTAGCGCAAATGGCACTAGCAGAATTGAAAATGTGCTCTCATTTTTCCAGAATTGACTCCCATAAAGCTCAGCTGACTGTTAACAATAGATAGAAACAAAAGTCCGTTTGACTGCTTCATCTTAAACACTTTGGAAAGACAGTTAAGACCAAAATACAGCCTTTCCTGGGCATTTTAAATAATAATAATAATAATAATAATAATTATAATAATAATAATAATAATATTTTAAGGTATGCACTTTATTTTAGCCTCCCAAAATAAATAAGACTGGAGGCTACAAAGAAGGATTCTCAGACAGGAATGCCTGATATTTATAAAAAGAGACTAACAAGAAGAGCTGCCACAGCCAGAAATTTTTAATTTAAGGTCTGCAGATATTCCTAACCAACACAGGTAGGCTTGGTGTTTGCTAGTACGATTATCCAGCCCTGAGTAACAGAATTAAAGGTTTCTCTATTAGACGCAGAGGTCATACTAGAAAAAGGATTTTACAAGATCAGATGACATTACATTGTTAAACTGTATCTTATGGGGAAGGACAACTGTAACACTAAAAGTTAAATATTAATTTGATAGTCCTGATAACTGGGGATATTAAAGACTGGTGAGGGAACTTCTATACAGTAACATGTTCCGGCTGCTGCAACATTTATTCAGTACTCATGGTTTTTGTTTCTCTCATAGAAGAACCCATCCCCAGATGACTTTACAACCTGTTCTTCCCCAACCAGACTTCAATCCGAAATGACTTCTAAAAGGCAACTCATGTCCCCCAACAGACTTATAAAAGGCAACTCATGTCCCTCACGCCATGCCCACTCACTTCACCCTGTCTCAGGTTAGAAGAAGAAATAATGATTGACTCCACTCTTCTTACAACAATGGAGAGAAAGATAAGTAGACCATCAATATAAGTAATTAATTAAGTCTGGTAAAATCAGGGAGATCGGTTTTGGGTAAGTTCTAAAAATTTGGAGAATCTTACCTGAGGGATTAAAATTTCCTCAGTGCTCTTCCCCTAATCTATTAAAGATTTGAAAGGGACACAGAGAAAAGGGGGAAATGATAGACCCAACCTGATCTTTTATTAAAATTGAGAGCCATCTTGCCACAAAGCCATGAAAAGGTAATTTTGGCTTTACCATAAATTACTGCAAATTCTGAACCTGCTTGAAATACCTGCCCGTGCCTTGAACTCACGCATGCCCGGCTCTCTGACCAGATAGCAGCCCTCTCTGAAACTTTAGTGACACATCATAAATATTTGCCTTCTCTGGCCAGACAACATCCATCTCTGAGGCTCTAATGGTCCTCTGAATTCTGATGTAGGGACAGCAAAAAAACCCTAAACTACCATTAGTGTGATGCTTGTCAGAGTTCTGTTATCTGTAACACCCCTTTTGTGTAACTTTCTGGGCTATAAAGCTGGGCTGTAGGAAAGCTGGGGTTGCTGTCTTGTTCCGGCTGTTTTGGGAGGGGAGGCAGCATGAAAGGTAGAAATAATAAGCTTAATTTTATTTGATTTTAATTAGAGTCAGTGGTCTTTTCTTGTGTCGTGGTCTAACAATTAACACTCCAAAAACATGGAGCTCTGACAGCCTAAAGACTTCTTGAGGAACTTCCTCTGAGGTTGGGCACTTGAAATATATGTTGTTGTAAGGAGCTTTAGCTTCCTTTCGCGTGAGACCATCAAAGATGGGTTTGAATCTATGTGACCTGGAGGACATGGTTTCTTGTATTCTAATGAACATAAGGCAGAAGTGCTGAATTTTCTCTTTGTGGGTAAACTGTGGCCACTGGGTGCTAAGTGTCTCCCCGTGTGGACTGTGAAGCCATTTTTTCATCCTCCACTTTTCGTGGTGTTTCGTGCTGCTGCACTGGGAGTTTGGTATTTGCTTCATGAAATCCAAAGAGTTCAACTGGGACCCAGTTTTGGAGGGAGTTCTGTCACTTGTGGTGGGTCAGGGTCTGCAGGAGAATGCAACAACCAGGTTATATCTCACAGAGCTTGCCCCCTTGTACATAGAAATCTGACTCTGAACTTTGCCCTGGAACCTCTCCATGTAACAAGATTCCTTTACATAGAAGGTTCTGCTGGATGCACAATGTCAGTCACAAGCCATTTGGAAGGCAATGGCAAATCCTCATGGCCACACCACAGATGTATTATCACACACCTGCCCACCACTGCAATAGGCCCACTACTCAGCAGGCTCCAACTTACTGGCATCTTTGTTCTACACCATTTTCATGAAACCCGGTCAATCATGGCATTCTCTTGTACACTAATGATCAGCAACAAGACATCCAAAGGTTCTCTAGTGCCACCTGATTATTGGAATTTCAAAAATTTCATTGTATTTATCTAGCCACTTTTCATGGATGAAGTTGGAGACACTGTGGGTTTCAGTTCATTCAGGAACCATTAAATGGTGAGGAAGCTCATTTCAATGAAAGCTCTGGAGAACTCTCACAGGCAAGTCTTCCCATAGAGTCTTCAAAAGGTCACATGAAGCCAGGCCCATTGAGGTCTTCAATGTGACGTCCAAGGGTGTTCTGATTCTCAACTATGGCTGCCAAATCTTTCAGAATAAAATCATGTGATATCCTAGCTGAGATTCCAAGGCTCTGTGGAAAGCCACCCTGTCCTTGATCTCAGTTTCCAAGGGCGAATCCCATGCGTGGCCTCCTAAAATCTGAACACAGTTCATGGCAATATTTCTCTGAGATCAGTTCCAGAACTCAGACTTTAAGGGGAATCACACCAGAGTTCAAGCCCAGGTAGACCCAGTCATCACTTCCAACCGCCACACAAATGACCAAAATTAAAACCAAAGCACTCCCACAAGGCCCTCATCTTCTTCCATATAGACACTCATCATAACCTGTGGTTCGAGGTTTCCATGAGGGGATCAGTCCAAGACAGTGTACAAAATAACCTCCCTTGTCCCTCATTTGCCTAAAGTCAGAGTTGCCTGGACACCCTTCCTGAGAACCAGGAGTGATCAAATAGGCCTGCCATAAATACTGCTCTACTTCCCGAATTTGAGGCCTACTGACTCTCGGGTATATATTCTTTATGTGAATTGGAATCATGAGAAAACCCAAGCACCTATGGGCTATCTTCTGCAGGGTTTGAAGAACTCATTTGACACAAAGGATCCCTATTTTCAATTGATGGAGGTCAGGAACCTTACAGAGGAAGGCGAGAGACTTCGTCCACAATGACTGCTTTTTTGGCCATTTTGGTTTTGGAAGCACACATGTAATCTTTCTTTAGATCCATCAGGTTCTGAGAATCTATGCAACAGCCTCACACATTGCCACGAGTCTGATGCAGACACATCCCTTTCCAAAGCAATTAAGCAAAGAGCTACAGGTGATGCCCATTAATTTCCATTGAAAACCATTTTTTCAGGCTTCACAAATGGGTGGACTGAGACAAAGACGTTTCTGACATTCAGGGCAACAGAACAATAGGTAAGCAAATGGCCCAAAGCAGGGTTTCTCGAATGATATCTGAGTTTTCTGAGATGATCCCATTCCCTTCAGCTATCCAGTACGTGGCCATGTCACAGAGCCTGGAGGTGGTACATATTGTGGACACCAAACCATGAGCCTATTCTGGAGAGTGGCCCGAATTCAAGAAGAAAACAGGAACTTAGGAAGGTAGTAGTTGTTGCCCATCTATAAGGCAAGCCACAGTCCATAAATAAATTGGGCAGGATGAATGCTGTGAAGCTTTCTACAAGACAGGAAACATCCATTGATGCATTCTCTTTTCTAATATCTACAACCACAGACACAGTGGGATAAACAGACATAAAAACACTTGCCTTATCAAAAGACTTACTAGAAACAATCCAATCCAAACCAAACAAAGCGACTTTCCTACCTATTCCCAGAACATGAGACAAAACCACAAACTCACACGCACACCCACAAAGTCACCGCCTTCCCCCAAGTAGGTCTGTAACTATCCGGAGTGTCCTCTGACTGATGGGCTATACTATGTTCCCCCAAAATGGGCTATCCTATCTCAGATCTGGTCTCCTTGCCAACAATGTGAAGTTGTCAGGTGCCAGTGGTGAGCCATTCCCTGCTTTCTCAGGAAAGGCCCCTCTTCAGAGCTCTCTTGGCATTTGGCCATCTTCACATCAGTAGTTACCAAGAAAGACTGACTCTGTCCTTGGTAAATCCAATCATGTGAGACCACTGGGACTGGGACTGGGACTGCCTCTGGGTGCCTGGCTTTTTGGATCCCAAGTTCAGAGAGTTCCATCACCAAGAAAGTGATGTACGTCACTTCCTTCTGGAACTAAATGAGGTCACTGCCTAGGCAATCACTTTTTCCTAACATTTGCTTCCAAGTGTCCCAATAGATGGAGGCTGCCCCTACTTCCTGTGACACTTTCACAAGTTAGAATGGTATATCAAACATAGCACCCGGAAGCAGCTCTCCACACAGGCATGGTTTGGTCCATCTTCTCTACATTAAGAAGAGATAGATTGCTTCAGACACACCCATTCATCCTGACCAGGTTGTTTGTCGTGGAAGATGACTTTTGCTCTCTCAGGTCCTTCATAGCTTCCTCTATCTTCCCCAGGGTTCATTTCTGCATGGACCTTTGAGGTTCTCAGCAGGTGGAAGATCTCTTATGTTCCTGTATTGTAAGACCAACTCTGTCCCTGCTCTTCTGTAAAGTTAGATGGAGGGCAAAGAGTATGGTTAGGGTTAATAACATGTTTGATTTGGGTTAGGAATCATTCTGCTGGATGAATAATGGTATTGGGAACCTGCGATATTTGTAAGTATATATAGAGGTGAAATATATGTATGAAAACAGAAATCTAGGTAAGATTTGAAGCCCAGAAGGGCATTGGATCCTTGATTGGGATACTTAGCTTTGAATTATGTTCTGCACATGTGTCTCAGATAAATCTATACACAATGGTATAGGACCTTGTACTTGGATGATTGAATGTCGAAGAGAACATCCAGTCTAAAAAGGATAGTTGGTAGGATTAGGAAGATAGTTGGTAGAATTAGAAAAAAAGAGTGAGTATAGGATTTGAAAAAAAAAGTTCTTTAGCAATAGGGTTTCAGGTAGAGAGAAAATGTAAATGTCAGCACATGTGAAGAGTTGGTCACAATGATGAATTGGGGAAAATATGTAGGAAAGCAGATATCAATAGAGACATAGGAAATCACGCAAATGATAAAGTGATTGATTGGATTAGACATTTTCAGCAGGCTTGAAGTTGAATATATAATCTTAGGAAGAAACACATATGTAGTCACCAATAGGATTGACATTTGAGAGCATTAGCCAACCTGGACACGGGTGATTTTTATAATCCATACTCATATTCCATTTAGGCTTTGGTACAATCGTAAGTGTGACTTTGCATTTGGTTGCCAGAATATTACTGTGATAAAATGTATATGTAGATCAGGTGACATGAGTATTTCTTGCACCATTTCTGGGAGCAATATTTTGAAGAGGTATAAATTAGTATTGGGGGCACAAATAGGTGTACCATGTGTGTATGAATATAGAGAGAATGATTGAATAGACCATACTGTGAATAAATAATATAACTTGTTCCAACTTTACAAATTGGAATAATTTAATATCTCAAAATACATAGCAAATCTTATATTGATATACATACATTCATTCCAACCAGTTATACATCTAATGGTAATATTAGGGTTGTAGTTTATCATAAATTCTGTGTGAGTTTTGCTTCAAAATTGATTATGGAAATCGAAAATATTGTGTTTGGAAAGAAGTCTCATGAAATGAGCAGTCAAAAACAAGTAGGAATATATATGTTCTGAAGCAGGAAGTGATTGAATGTGTTACAAATGTCTTTAAATTTGTGAACTTGTGGATGAAATGTACATTTTATGATGTACAAAAACTGAAGAAATAGAAATGTACCAGTGTTGAATAAAATTGAACGTCAAAATACACATCATGTCCCATAGGAATCTACTAGCATTGATGTTAAAGTGGGTCAGTTACTGTAGAAATATAAGGATTTGTTTGCACCATTCACTGAAGTAAGTTTTCAGTACTAGAAAACAAATATGTATTTCAGGTGGATGAATGTTTCTGAAAATAATCTTATGAAAAGTTGATTATAAAACCACATACATGAACATTAGTGAATTTAGGGAGTGTATAATAAGACACATGTATTTCATATTTTGAAGAATCTAGAGTGTATATATATATATATATATATATATATATATATATATATATATATATACACACAAATACATTGGAAAGTAGAAAATATATGCCAATCAAAATTCATCATGAAATATATATCATCCACAGATCCAAAAATATTAATTTTACTGAACATGGATTTATGTATAATGTTGCTCAACTAAAAAGCTCACTCATAGTTTGAATTTTCAGTTCCAAAAGCATTTAGGAGGAGTGATTTCTTCTCATACTTTGTATCTGCCAAGTTAGCCACCTCACAAAAATGTACGTGTATTCCAGGTAGGATTTTGTATGTGCATATAAAAATACATGTGCTGAATTGGCTACAGAAAATGGGAGACAGGAATTCACATGTGTGTTAACTTTAAAAACACATGGAGAACAATTTCAAGAAAAAAATTGACAAGATTTATAACTCTTACCCTATATCATGCAAAAGGCAAGACCAACTATTCACCATGCCTCCTCTGAACTGCTTGTATTTCTATTCTGTTTGGGTTATTTTTCTCCATCATATTAGGATTAGTAGTCAGAGTCTAGTAGGGTATGGGTTAGTGTCAGAGTTTCAGTATTTCGAATGAAAAATTGCAAAATGTATCCAATGTGTATGTAAATATGTGCTACACAAAAATCTTCCCACTCTTATCCAGAACAATGTCTTGACAATACCTTCGCCCCAAGTAAGAAACAATTAGAGGAAAAGAGTTAGAAATTCCGTGAATACATATCTGGAATGGAAAACAATCAGGAGTTCACAATCTTGGAAGTGGTAGAGGAGTTTTCAAAAGTAAGGGACAGGGTAAACACTCCACAAAAATGGAATTCTGCTGGCCTAGAGACTTCTTGGGAAACTCTCTGTGAGGTTGGGCACTTGAAATATATGTTGTTGTCAGGAGCTTTAGCTTCCTTTCTAGTGAGACCATAAAAGCTGGGTCTGCATCTATGTGACCTGGTGGACATTGTTTCTTTTTTTCCCAATGAACATGAGGCAGCATTGCTGAATTCTCCCTTTGTAGGTAAACTGTGGCCCCTGGGGGCTAAATATCTCCCCATGTGGACTGTGAAGCCATATGGTCATCCTCTATTTTCGTGGTGTTTTTTGCTGCTGCACTGGAAGTTTGGTACTTGCTTCACGAAATACAAGGAGTTTAAATGGAACACAGTACGGGAGGGAGTTCTGTCACGTGTGGTGAGTCAGGGTCTGCAGGAGAATACAAGAACCAAGCTTCTATCCCACATAGCTTGCCCCCTTGACTATAGCAACCTGATTTTGAACAGCGTCCTGAAACCTCTCCATATAACAAGATGCCTTTACATATAAGGGTCTGCTGGTTTGACCATGTCAGTGACAAGCCATTTGGAAGCCAATGGCAGATCCACATGGCCCCACCACAGATGTTTTATCACACACCTGCCCACCATTACTCTAGGCCCACTACTCAGCAGGATCCAACTTTCTGGCATCTCTGTTAAACACCATTTTAATGAAAACCAGTCAATCAAGGCACTGTCTGGTATACTCATTGTTGGAAAAAGTATAAACGGCAGCCATACCCCAGAGAAAAACCCCAAAATGGCGCCTAAGGACTTCTTCTTCCTACCTTCTTCTTTTCTGAAGTGGCGCGAAAAGTTCCCGCCCGGGTGAACTCTCCCACTGGTGCCAATTTCAAATCTCGCTGGCGGGGAACCTTAGCCCCAATGAGAACTAACTCCTGGGCTCCGGAGCTGATATCTGAAAGAACTTGCCAATAAATGGGTTGCCTGCCATTTATCTAAGTCCTTCCATCTCCTCCTTAGTTCTATATAAGCACACAGCTTTTTGCAATAAAATTGGAATTCTCCCGGCGAAGTGCCTTTGAGTGGGGAGTTCTTTCATTCTGGTGCCCCGTTTGAGGATACGGGTGAGCTCTTTCCAACAAGAGCCCCTTCCCCGGTTCCGCCCTGACACTCCATCCTGGTCCGCTCTTTTCAGACGCCAGCTTCCTGCACTCACCACTGATCTGATGTATGTAAGCCTCCCCTGACCCCGGCTCGCCAACTTCCTTCGGGCTACCGCTAGTTTTGTGACCCTGATCGTCCAGCACACTCTATACGCCCGGTAGGGGAGAGGGAATTCCTCCCACCAAGACCTTTACTGGTCACAGTGGACCCTCTAGTGATCCGTTTCCCTTTGGGGCATGAGGGTTCTGAGTTTACACGAGAGGCTCTGTGGTTTTTCCTCCTTTGCTGCCACTGCTGCTGCCGGCTAGATTTGCTGTTTCCTGCAGGGCTGCTGTGTCTGGCTGAAGCTGCCTCTCTGCTCAGGGAAAACTGAACTCCCGTCCTAGAACTGCATTCTGCTGGAGCTGGAGTTCTGTTTTCATTACTGACTCCTTCAGCTGCATTCGAAAACTTTCCTGACGTTAGGTTGCCCATGGCTCCAAACCCATTGGGTCTTCCAGATCGCACTTCACTGGTGACGACCAGGTAGTACCCTCTGTATTTCCTCGCGACAGCTGGTCATTTTGGGGACACCCACGTGACCCCCATTCGCCCTGAATTTCCTGGAAGCCGTTCCAGCTCGGGTTTTCTCTTTGTCTCTCTCGCTTACTCTTATTCTCTCTCTCTCTCTCTCTCTCTCTCTCTCTCTCTCTCTCTCTCTCTCTCTCTTCCATCTCTCCCTGTGACAATGGGCACCTCTTCATCTGTACCTGAAGCCTCACCTCTAAAATGTTTAATAAAAAATCTGGCCACACTCTCTCTCACACCAGACATCAAGCCCAAACTTTTAATTAAATTCTGTACCCAAGATTGGCCTCCATATCCACTGGATAATGGCAATCATTGGCCTCCAGAAGGCTCCTTAGATCCAAACCTCCCCTGGGACCTTTTTAACTACTGCCAGCGTCTGGACAAGTGGAGGGAGATTCCCTGCATTGAAGGTATTAGCCTTCCCACACAGCACCTTGTCTCTGCTCCTCCTGCCCTCCCCCTCAGGTCCTCCTTGCTTGCAATCCCCTCTCTTTCCCTACTTCTACTTCTGACTTCACAGATTCTTCCTCATTCAACCCAGCAGATGAACCCCCACCTTCTCCCCAGCCCCATCTGCCCCTTCTCTTCTGCAATACCCTCCTCATCCTCTGCCTGATTCCATGGATCCTCAGCCTTCCATTTTATCCCCCTCCCCTCCGTCCTCTTCTGCCTGCTCCACTTCCTCCTCTTCCAAAGAGACACTCCCTTCCCCTCCCTCTCCTTCCTGTCCTCCGCCTGCTTCTCTCAGTCCTCCTTTTACCAGGTCTAAAGGACTCCTTCCCACCCCTAAGACAGTCGCACCCCTTCGTGAGGTAGCTGGTCCCGAGGGTGTCATCAGAGTCCATGTGCCCTTCTCCAGGTCAGACATTACTCAGCTAGAGAGCAAGTTAGGCTCAATCACCACTAAACCCACCACTTACATTCGGGAGTTTCAATGGGTCCTGCAAGCATATAGCCTCACTCATCATGACATATACATGCTCTTGGCGAATACACTTCTCCCCGAGGAAAGGCAATGGGTCTGGGAGCTAGCCCAAGCCCATGCTGATGAAAATCATAGGACCAATCCTGACCACCCCACGGGCTCTCATGCTGTCCCAGAGCAGGAACCCTATGGGATTACAACACCCCTGAAGGCTTACAGACTCATGACCTTTTTACATCCTGCCTCTTGGCGGGCCTGAAAAAGGCGACCCACAAGACTGTTAACTTTAAAAAGGTGCAGGAGGTCATTCAAAGGAAGGAGGAAACACCTTCAGAATTCCTGGATAGACTAACCAAGGCCCTTCAACACTGCACATAACTCGACCCAGAAACCCCTGATGGCCGTCATCTCTTAATGACATATGTTCTGGCCCAAAAATACTCTGACATTAAAGCCAAGCTTAAAAAGCTTGAACAGGGCCCTGCTACTCCTCAGACCAAAATCCTCGCTGTCTCTTTAAAGGTTTTTCATGGTAGAGAGGATGAAAGTGAATGCCGTAGGCAGAGAGCTGAAAATGCCAAATTCCAAATGTTGGCCCAGGTCATTCAGAGAAGGCCATCACCACGCCGTCCCAATGTGACACCCCCTGGAGCTTGCTTCAAATGTGGTAAGGATTGTCCTTCGCCGAGAACACCCTACAACCCCTGCCCAACATGCCATCAAAGGAGACACTGGGGGGCAGACTGCCCAACAACCCGGAAGGGAGGTTGGTCAGCCACCCGGCAACCCCAGCCTCTCCTGGGCTTGGCAGAGGAGAAATGATGGAGCCCTGGGTCTTCCCTCCAAACTATTACCATCAAGAATCAAGAACCTAGGGTCACCTTCCTGGTGGATGGACGCTTCATTACCTTCCTTTTGGATACTGGTGCCACTTTTTCGGTCTTGAGGGAGTATTGGGGTTCTACCACACCCTCAAAAACTCAAATTGTCGTGGTAGGAGGTAAACATATTTTCACTCAAATTCCCTTTTGTCCTTCACTCACTCCTTTCTCGTTATGAGCCATTGCCCCATTCCCCTTCTGGAAAGGGACATACTCTCACTATTAAAAGTCACCATTCACATATCACCCCACACCTCTCCTACCTCTCATTTCCTCATGATGTTCCTAGGGGCAGATACACCTCCTTCATGCACTCTCCCACGATTATCTAAACCAGTTAACCCTGAGTTTTGGGACACAACTACACACTTTATGGCTAAATGCAGTCCTATTCATATTGTCTTACTGGACCCTTCAAGATATATTAGTCAACCATGATATCCACTCACAACCACAGCCTTCCTCGGATTAGAAGCCATCATCCAGGATTTATAATGAAAGGGGTATCTTAGGCCTACACACTCTCCTTTCAACACCCCCATTCTGGCAGTTAAGAAACCTAACGTGTCCTACAGGCTGGTTCTAGACCTTCCCCTTGTCTACTCCTCTGTGGTCCCCATCCACGCGCTAGTGTCCAACCCTTACACCCTCCTCTCTCAGATCCCTGCCACTACTACCCACTTCTTGGTTCTAAATTTGAAACATGCATTCTTTTCTATCCCCTTGTTCTCAGAATCTCAGGATATCTTTGCTTTTACTTGCACTGACTCTCACACCCGCCATTCTCATCAGCTTACCTGGACTGTCCTCCCACAGGGATTCGGGGATAGCACCCATCTCTTTGGCCAAGTTCTTGCCCAGGACCTCACATCCTTTCACCCGACCTGTCGTGACTCTACTCTCCTTCAATATGTCGATGACCTTCTTCTATGTAGTCCCTCTGGGAACACTCTCAATCCCACACTGCTCAGCTTCTTAATTTCCTAGCAGACAAGGGAAATAGGAAGTCTCCCCACAAGGCCCAGGTTTCCCAGTCTTCTGTCACCTTTCTTGGTTTTTGCCTTACACCCAGAAAAAAGGAAATAACACTGGATAGGAGGCAACTCCTCTCTGATCTTCCAGTGCCCCATACAAAAGCCAAAATACTATCATTCCTAGGACTAGCAGGTTATTTTAGGGCCTGGATCCCAAATTATTCTCTTCTATACAAATCCTGTATGAACTAGCAAAGGGACCCCCTAGTGAATCTCTTGCCTCCTCCCCAAACTACCACTTGCTCAGGCTTCAGCAACTTGTCTTAAAGGCACTTGCCCTTCACCTTCCTGATCTTTCAAGACCATTTCATGTATATGTCCATGAAAAAGGGAGGCAAGAACTGGGGGTCTTAGGTCAAAAATATGGGCCTACATTTGCACCTGTGGCATATTTGTCCAAGCAAATTGACCGTACCATCCGTGAGTGGGCCCCTTGCTTAAGAGCTCTGGCTGCTGGACAAATTTTACCCAAAGAAGCCTCTAAGCTTACTTTTGGGGCCCCTTTAACTATCCACTCCCCACATCACTTGAAGGACCTTTTAGCTTATAAGGGCTTTCAAACCCTTCCTCCATCCAGAGTTCTGTCACTCCTCACTTCCTTTCTGGAAAACCCTAATATTACTTTCCTCCCCTGCTCTGCACAGAACCCTGCTTAACTGCTCTCAATGACTCCCACGTCTAACACACCAACTCATAATTGGTTGGAAACCTTAGATGATTTCCTCCCCTGTCATTCTTCCATTTCTGAGAGACTACTAGCCAAGCCTGATCTTATCTGGTTTACTGATGGCAGTTCCTTTAGGCAGAATTGCACTCATTACTTTGGATACACTGTAGTTTCAGCCACTGAGATTATAGAGGCCAAAGCTCTGCCTTCAGGAACTACCAACCAGCAGTCTGAACTTATAGTAGCCACTCGTGCCTGCCTTCTAGCACAAGGCAAATCCCTAACCCTTTATACTGATTCAAAATATGTCTTCCATATCTTATCCCATGCTGCAATATGAAAGGAGCGAGGCCTACTTACCACCAAAGGTAATGTGATCACTAATTCGGCTCTTATAACCAATCTGATAAAGGCCTCCCACTTACCCACCCAGGTGGGAGTTGTCCATTGTAGGTCTAATTAGAAGGACGTCTCTCTTATCACTGAGGGCAATGCCAAAACTGACCAGGCGGAACAAATGGCTGCTACCACTTCCAATGATCGACCCCCTGGGGGACATATAATGGCCACTTTAGACAGCTCATCTGAAGCCCCTACTTCTTCCAGTAAGAACAAGGATCTCTTCAAGTTTCTTCATACTCTATTCCTTTCCAATTCTCAGTCTTTGAACCTCTTTTTACAGAGCTTCTTCTCGCTCACCCTCTCTGACAAAGCCATGCTACAGAATATAGCCTCTAATTGTCAGATCTGTCAGTGGACCAACACTTATACTCCTTTAAGGCCCAAACCTTTTCCTTCCCACCAAGCCCGGGGACACATTCCCACTGCTGACTGGCAGGTAGACTTCACCAACATGCTCACAGTATGGCGCACTAAATACCTCCTTGTCTTTGTGGACACTTTCTCTGGTTGGATTGAGGCATTTCCCACTTCCAATAAAACGGCTTCCACTGTAGCTTTAATCTTACTGACAGACATCATCCCCAGGTTTGGTATGCCCACTTCTCTACAATATGACAATGGCCCTGAGTTTATTTCTAGAATCACACAAAAGGTCTCTCAAGCCCTCTCCTTCAAGTGGCATTTCCACTGTCCATATTATCCCCAAGCTTCAGGGAAAGTGGAAAGGGTAAATTGTACTCTAAAGGAAGTCCTTACCAAATTGACAATGGAATTAAACTTAGACTGGGTCAAACTCCTTCCCTTGGATTTGCTTCGAATCAGAGCTCTCCCTAAAAACCATCTTTACTGTCTCCCTTTGATATAATGTATGGAAGACCTCTTATACCCCCTGGGTTGGTCATTTCACAAGGACCTCTCACCCGAGATTTGTCTTTGCCTCTTTTGTATCATCTCCGCTCGGAACTCTGGAAATATCAGGACTGGCTTCATCCGGACCCAGTGTCCTCTCCAAACACTCCTCCGTTAACACCTGGGAGTCTAGTATATTATAATACCCCAGAGGAGAAAAGGACTCTTGCCCCTATCCTGTCATTCTCTGTACCCCCACTGCCCCCAAACTCTCCTTACCAGACAACCGTCTAACTCCCTGGATTCACATTTCTAGGTTGAAGCCATATCACCAGGAGGCCCCACCTGCTGACGACAGGACCAACCCAGAGGAACTCCAAGAATCACCTCCTGAACCTCCCATTAACTCCTGCTCTCCACACTAATCTCACCCATTTAAGTTGCGGCTCGCACGGTGTTCCATGCAGCCCAATTCCTCTTTAAAAAGTCACAATGGGCTCTCTCAACACCCTAATCTTCTGTAACTGCTTGTTTTTTGTGCTCTGCTTATTTTCTGTGCTCTATCGGGACTGGTCTTTACCCTCCTCTCCTACCATGTATTTATTCACTCTTCAGGAACGATACTCAGAACATGGCATGTAGAAGGTCCGTGCAGTGGATGCAACTACTTGCTTCATCCACAACTGCACCTCTATTTCCCTAAAATTGTCACTTTCAAGGACCTTCGTCCCTGGTAGCTGGAACTGGCTTTTCATTTGCTTCCTTTTTGATCAAACAAAAGACTATTGTCATTGGTGGCCTGAGATATATAATGGGTGCCCCTATTGGTCATGCAGGTTCCATGATGAACATGGTAGCAATTCTTACCACTCACTTGGTTACCCTAAAGTGTGGACTTCTAGTTACCTAAAGTGGGATAAAGTCTCTTTATCTGATAACAATGGATGGTATACTTTAGATATACCTGACCCCAAGGCCAAACGTTGGGACTATGTTGAGTTTGCTGTCTATGCTCGGACAACCTCAGCCAGACCCACAGGGTGGATGACAGTTGGCCGCACCCTGATTATGCCACCTAAGGCAACCATCCAGGTAGTCGTACACATTAAGGAGTCAGAATCAAAACTTTTAGATCTTATCCATAGCTCATCCACAAAGGATTCAGACCCTTCAACCCCCTCAGGTCCCCCTGACACATGGCTCAATTTGTTACACCAATCTCTTCGATTATTAAACTCCACCCCTCTTTCTGTGTCTCCTTCTCAGTGCTTTCTCTGTGCTTCACTTAGTCCCATTAGTGGCAGGAAATATTTCAGCAAAAACCTACAATTTCTCTAAGAAAGGACAACCCCTACATGTGACACGTATCCCACTGTGGGAAAGTTATTTCACCAATACTTTATTTGCTTTCATCTGTTTCCACCTGCCAATAATGAATCCTTTACCCATTTGTTCCTTGAGCTTAAGCACCCAATCGAGCCCTGCATTTATGCAACCTGGACAATTCCTCTGGTGTAATGGGTCTTTAAGTACCTCAACGATCAATGTCTCTGGCACCTGTTTCTTGGTTACTGTAGTTCCTCAGCTGTCTTTGTATACTCCCACCGAATTCCGACAGTTGGCCCTACCTTCCTGAACCCGTAGGGCAGTCTTTCTGCCGGTTCTGGTAGGCCTCACTTTAACAACCTCAGTGGCGGGTCTCGGACTCTCTGGTGGAGCTATAGGTCATGCTCTATGGGCATTCAAAGACCTGCAACAAAAACTGCAGGAAGCACTCGATACCACTGCTGAGTCTCTGGGCTCCTTGCAGCGCCAGGTTACTTCATTGGCACAAGTGACTTTACAGAACCAAAGGGCAATTGATCTTCTCACTGCAGAAAAAGTGGGTACATGCCTATTCCTCAGAGAGGAATGTTGCTCTTATGTTAATGAATCTGGGCTGATAGAAAAAAATGTTGTTAAATTGCAGAAATTATTGACCAAATTGCTCAAACCTAGCTCCTCCAATCCCATAACAGGGTTCTTCCAATCCTATCTTGCCATGTACTTACTACCTATCTTGGGGCCCCTTATTGGGATGCTCCCTTTTTTTGCTCTCTTGCCATGCATAATGAAGTTCCTTCAAACCCAACTGCAAAAAATTTCTAATCAAAATTTCAACCAGCTTTTGCTTAGGCACTACCATCCTCTGATGACCGATGAACCCCTAACATCTCCAAGAGAACAGTTCACTCAGTGATGAAGCTCACTACCAGGCACGATGGAATGCAACGTACATCAGACAGCGGGAGGCAACGAGCTTGGAGAACCTCTTAATCTGCCATCCTGGATTCATGAGTCTTTATGACCTTCTAAGCTTCCTCATGGCCCTTGGCCTCTTCTATGTCAGTCCCCCAACATGGAACTTCTGCCAAAAATTGACCTTTGCTTTAATTTTTATCTTCATTCTGTTTTTATTCGCTCTGATCTTCTTCAAGTGCTGGTGACGCCATGACCAGGCAACGCTTCCAGTATTTCCTAGAGTCTCTGTTACAGGACCAGTAGCTGATACCAACAATCTCCTCCATCCAGGACTGGTTTCATGCCATCGACAACTTGTGGCATCAGGGAACTTTCATAGACTTTACCCCTACTGAAGTAGCTATCTACACCACTGGCTTTTATTTCTGGCTGCCATGATATCCCCAGACCTGGCCCCCGAGCATTTGTCCGCTTCCCTTTCTAGGCCCCACAGCACCCCCACACAGCAGACAGCAGCCACAAATGACAAACAATGCCCCACTTTCTAAGAAAACAAAAAGGGAGGAATGTTAGGAAAAGTATAAATGGCAGCCATACCCCAGAGAAAAACCCCAACATGGCACCTAAGGACTTCTTCTTCGTACCTTCTTCTTTTCTGCAGTGGCGTTAAAAGTCCCCGCCCTTGTTAACTCTGCAGCCAGCGCCAATTTCAAATCTCACTGGTGGGGAACCTTAGCCCCAATGAGAATTAATTCCTGGCCTCCGGAGCTGATATCTGAGAAAACTTATTCTCAGAACATGAGACCAAACCACAAACCCACAACCACACCCACAAAGGCACCTCCTTCCCCCAAGTAGGTCTGTGACTATTCGGAGTGTTCTCTGACTGCTGGGCCATACTATGTTCCTCCGAAATGGCCTGTCTTGTCTCAGATCTGGTCTCCTTGGTCAACTCTGTGAAGTTGACAGGAACCAGTGGTGAGCCACTACCTTCTTTCTCAGGAAAGGCCCCTCTTCAGAGCTCTTCTGGCATTTGGACATCTTCAAATCAGTAGGTACCAAGAAAGACTGACCCTCTCCTTGGTAAATCCAAACAAGTGAGACAACTGGGACTGGGACTGGGACTGGCTCGGGGTGCCTGGCTTCCTGGATCCCAAGTTCAGAGAGTTCCAACACCAAGGAAGTGAGGTGAGGTCACTTCCTTCAGGAACTGAATGAGGTCACTGCCTTGGCAACCACTTTGTTTTAGCAGTTGCTTCTTATGGTCCCTTTAGATGGAGGCTGCCCCTACTTCCTGTGACCCTTTCATAAGTTAGAATGGGATATAATCCATAGGCTCTCAGGAACAGCTCTCCAAAAGGCCTGGTTTGGTCCGTCTCCTCTACATTAAGAAGACAGAGGCTGATTCAGACACCAAACTTCATCCTACCAGGTTGTTTTCCATGGAAGATGACTTTTGCTCTCTCAGGTCCTTCATAGCTGCCTACATCTTCTCCAGGGATCATTTCTGCACATACCTTTGAGGTTCTCATCAGGTGGAAGATCCCATACATTCCTGTATTGTAAGACCAACACTGTCATTGCTTTTCTGTAAAGTTAGATTGAGGGAACAGTGTATGGTTAGTGTTAATAACATTTTCAATTTTGATTAGGAACCATTCTGCTCGATGAACAATGGTATTGGGAACCTGTGATATTTATAAGAATATAGAGGTGAAATATATGAATGAAAAGAGAAATCTAAGTAAGATTTGAAGCCCAGAAGGTCATTGGGTTCTTGATTGGGATACTTAGCATTGAATTACGTTCTGCACAGATGTCTCAGATAAATCGATATACAATGGCATAGGACCTTGTACCTTGGATGATTGAATGTAGAAGAGAACATCCAGTCAAAAAGGGATAGTCGGTAGGATTAGGAAGACAGTAGGTAGGTTTAGGAAGAAGAGTGAATATAGGTTTTGGACCAAAGTTTTTTAGCAATAGGGTTTCGGTTAGAGAGTGAATGTTAGTGATAGCACATGTGAAGATTCAGTCACAATGATGAACTGGGGAAAATATGTAGGAAAGCAGATATCAATAGACACATTACAAAATCATTCAAAGTGTAAAGTGAGTGACAGCTTTAGACGTATTCAAAGGGTTGAGTTTGAATATATAATCTTTGGAAGAAACAAATATGTAGTCACCAATAGGATTTTCATTTGAGATCATTAGGCAACCTGGACATGGATGTTTTTAGTAATCCAGGATCACTTTCCATTTAGGTATGGTACAATCATAAGTGAGAACTTTGCTTTTTCTGTTCAGAATATTACTGTGATAAAATGTATATGTAGATCAGGTTACATGTATTTGTTCCACCATTTCTGGGAGCAATATTTTGAAGACGTATAAATTAGTATTGGGGGTACAAAGAGGTGTACCCTGTGTCTATGAATATAGAGATAATACATGAATAGACCATACTGTGAATAAATAATATAACTGGTTCCACTTTAAATAATGGATTGAATTGATATCTGTAACTAAGTAAGAAATCTTATATTGATATACAATCATTCTTTCCAACCACTTATACATTTAAAGGTAATATTAGGGTTATGGTTTATCATGACGGGTGTTTTGCTTCAAATATGATAAACGAAATCGAAAATAATGTGTTTGGAAAGAAGTCTCATGAAAAGAGCAGTCAAGAAACATGGAGGAATACATGGGTTCTGAAGCAGGAAGTGATTTGAATTTAAACAAATGCGTATAAATTTGCTAAATTGTGGATGAAATATTTATATATCCTCTGATGTGCATAAACTGAAGAAATAGTAATGTTCCAGTGTTGAATAAAAATGAACGTCAAAATGCACATCATGTCCCATAGGAATCTAATCTACTTGCATTGATGTTAAACTCGTGTCAGTTACTGTAGAAATGTTATGATTTGGCTTTTTTTTTGGTGTTATAATACAATTTATTTTAGTACTAGCATGCCACAGAATGTAGAGGAAGGAACAATGGATTATTATTATCATTGTGATAATTTAAGGTTTTATATCACATTAAGCTATAATATGGCATAATATATCTTATGAATTAGAGAAAATTTTTTTTAAAAAACCTATTATTTAAGGACCATATGCACTGACAATTTAAATGGCTTTCTCGTGATTTCAATTTCTATCAATTGTGTATTAATTGCCAAATATTTATTTTAGTACTTTTCATATTCATAATTGATATAAAGTCAATTGTTTAATTCTTCTCGTAAGTAGTTACTTATTACAGCAGGGACATTATTAATAATTCTAAATCTTTATAAGAAAAATGGTACAAAGTTATTTTCATGCAAAATTAAGAATAATTGCCTTCTCTGAATGTTTGATTGTTAATACATATAACAAAGAGCTTTTGATGAGTCTCTTCCCCAGTAAAACATAAAATGCAAAGATATAGTTGGGTATGTATGTCCAAATAAAGATAAGAATAAATACACATTATTAGCTAGAAACAATTAAATAAAAGATGAAAAGAAAAATCCAATACATTGTACGAACTTGTCAGATGAGGTAGTATTCTGGAAGAATAGCCTAAGGCTAGACCTGGTCCATGACAAAATATTAACTAAAAAAATGAAATATGAAAAATATAGTAAATGCTATGAATTTTTCATGAAGGTAGGTGTATTATCCTTTAATCTCATTTTATGTGCATTTTCAAAAGCCAAATTTCTGGTAAAATAAATTTGTGATAGTTACAACTACACAAAACAAAGTTTCTGCTTAGCAAAATGAATGCATCTCAACCCTTTTTTAGCTGATTTCTTCCCACTCAATTTTAAACCTTTATTTATTTATTTATTTTTATTGGTTGTTCAAAACATTACAAAGCTCATGATATATCATCTTTGATACATTTTTCTCATTTGGTTTATGAACTCCCATTTTTTCCCCAAATAAGAATTGCAGAAATACATTGCTTACACATTCACATTTTTACATAATGGCATATTAGTGACTGTTGTATTCTTCTACCTTTCCTATCCCCTACTATCCCCCCTCCCCTGCCCTCCCATCTTCCCTCTCTACCTCATGTGCTGTTGTTTAATTCTCTCCATTATTTCCGCCCCATTTTCCCTCACAACCTATTATGTGTAATTTTGTGTATCATTGAGGGTATTCTACCATTTCCATATGCTTTCTGTTCTCTCTCCCTTTCTCTCCCCCCACACGTCTTTGTATAATGTTAATCTTTTCCTCATGCTCTTCCTCCCTTTCTGTTCTTAGTTGCTCTCTTTATATCAAAGAAGACATTTGGCATTTGTTTTTTTAAGGATTGGCTAGCTTTGCTTAGCATATTCTGCTCTAATGCCATACATTTCACTGCAAATTCTATGATTTTGTAATTTTTTAGTGCTGCGTAATACTCCATTGTGTGTAGATTCCACAGTTTTTTTTATCCATTCATCTATTGAAGGGCATCTAAGTTGGTTCCACAGTCTAGCTGTTGTGAATTGTGCCGCTATGATCATTGATGTGGCAGTATCCCAATAGTACGCTGTTTTAAGATCCTCAGGGAATAGTCCAAGAAGTGTGATAGCTTGGTCAAATGGTGGATCCATTCTCAGCTTTCCCAGGAATCTCCATACTGCTTTCCAAATTGGCTGCACCAATTTGCAGTCCCACCAGCAGTGTACAAGTGTCCCCTTTTCCCCACATCCTCGCCAACACTTACTGTTGTTTGACTTCCTAATGGCTGCCGATCTTACTGGAGTGAGATGGTATCCTAGGGTGGTTTTGATTTGCATTTCTCTGACTGCTAGAGATTGTGAGCATTTTTTCATGTACTTGTTGATTGATTGTATGTCCTCCTCTGTGAAGTGTCTGTTCAGGTCCTTGGCCCATTTGTTGATTGGGTTATTTGTTACCTTACTTTTTAATTTTTTGAGTTCTTTGTATATTTTGGATTTTAGGGCTTTATCTGAAGTGAGAGGGGTAAAAATTTGTTCCCAGGATGTAGGTTCTCTATTTACCTCTCTTATTGTTTCTCTTGCTGAGAAAAAAAAAAAACTTTTAGTTTAAGTAAGTCCCATTAATTTATTCTTGTTATTAACTCTTGGGCTATGGGTGTCCTATTAAGGAATTTGGAGCCCGACCCCACAGAATGTAGATCGTAGCCAACTTTTTCTTCTATCAGATGCAGTGTCTCTGATTTGATATCTAGCTCCTTGATCCATTTTGAGTTAACTTCCTTGCTTGGCGAGAGAAAGGGATTCAGTGTCATTTTGTTGCATATCGATTTCCAATTTTTCTAGCACCATTTGTCCTTCGTATATTGCAGGTTTTTAGCCCCTTTTATCAAATATAAGAAAGTTGTAATTTTGTGGAATGGTTTCTGTGTCCTCTATTCTGTACCATTGGTCCACCTGCCTGTTTTGGTACCAGTACCATGCTGTTTTTGTTACTATTGCTTTGTAGTACAGTTTGAAGTCTGGTATCGCTATACCTCCAGATTCAAACATCCTGCTTAGAATTGCTGTTGCTATTCTGGGTCTTTTGTTTTTCCATATGAATTTCATGATTGCTTTATCTTTTCTACAAGAAATGTCGTTGGGATTTTGATTGGCATCAATTTAAACCTGTAGAGAATTTGGGTAATATCGCCATTTTGATGATGCTACTTCTGCCTATCCATGAATTGGGTATATTTTTCCATATTCTAAGATCTTCTTCTATCTCTTTATGTTTCTGTAGTTTTCATTTATAAATCTTTCACCTCTTTTGTTAGGTTGATTCCCAACTATTTAATTGTTTTTCCAATTATCTTATTTTCTTTGAGGATATTTTGAATGGAGTGGTTTTCCTCATTTCCATTTCAGAAGTTTTGCTGCTGATATACAGGAATGCCTTTGATTTATGCGTGTTGATTGTATATCTTGCCACTTTGCTGATTTTATTTATTAACTCTAGCAGTTCCTCTGTAGACCCTTTTGGGTCTGTTAAATATATTATCATGTCATCCGCAAATAGCGATAATTTAAGTTCTTCTTTTCCTAGTTTTATGCCTTTAATTTCTTTTGTCTGTCTAATTGCTATGCCTAGTATTTCAAGAACTGAATTAAATAGAAGTGGTGATAGAGGGCATCCCTCTTGTTCCAGATTTTAGAGGGAATGCCTTCAGCTTTTCTCAATTTAGGATGATGCCAGCCTGAGGTTTATCATATATAGCTTTTACAATCTTGAGGTAAGTTCCTGTTATCCCTAGTTTTTCTAGTGTTTTCAACATAAAGGGATGCTGAACTTTGTCGAATGTTTTTTCTGAATCTATCGATACGATCATATGGTTGTTGTCTTTAAGTCTATTGATGTGGTGAATAGCATTTATTGATTTCCGTATAATGAACCAGCCTTGCATCCCAGGGATGAATCCTACATGATCATGGTGCATAATTTTTTTGATATGCTTTTGTATTCGATTCACCAAGATTTTATTGAGAATTTTTGCATCCAAGTTTATTAGAGATATTGGTCTGTAGTTTTCTTTCTTTGAAGTGTCTTTGTCTGGTTTTGGGATCAGGGTGATATTGGCCTCATAGAATGAATTTGGAAGAGTTCCTTCTTTTTCTATTTCTTGAAATAGCTTGGAAAGTATTGGTATTAATTCCTTTTTGAAGGTTTTGTAGATCTCTGCTGTATACCCATCCGGTCCATGGCTTTTTTTGGTTGGTAGTATTTTGATGGCTTCTTCTATTTCTTCCTTTGTTATTGGTCTGTTTAAATTGTGTGTGTCTTCCTGACTCAATCTGGGCAGATCGCATGACTTAAGAAGTTTATTGATATCTTCACTATCATCTATTTTATTGGAACATAGGCTTTCCATATACTTTCTAATTATCTTCTTATTTCTGTAGTGTATGTTATGATATTGCCTTTTTCATCCCGTATGTTAGTAATTTGAATTCTCTCTTTTCTTCTCTTCCTTAGCATGGCTAAGGGCCTGTAAATCTTATTTATTTTTTCAAAGAACCAACTTTTAGTTTTATCAATATTTTCATTTTTTTTGTTTCAATTTCGTTGATTTCTGCTCTAATTTTAATTATTTCTTGTCTTCTACTACATTTGCTGTTGTTTTGCTCTTCCATTTCTAGGTTTTTGAGGTGTAGTGTGAGTTCATTTATTTGCTGATTTTTCTTTTTTTTTGAGGAAAGAACTCCAAGAAATGAATTTCCCTCTTAAAACTGCTTTCATTGTGTCCCATAGATTCCAGTATGTTGTGTCTGTATTGTCATTTGTCTCTACGAATTTTTTTATCTCCTCCTTTATGTCTTCTGTAAACCATTGATCATTCAGTAGCATGTTGTTCATTTTCCATGTGATGTAGGATTTTTCCTTCCTTCTTTTATCATTGATTTCCAGATTCATTCCATTATGATCAGATATGGTGCATGGTATTATCTCCACGACTTTATATTTACTAAGAATTGCCCTATGGCATAATATATGGTCTATCTTTGAGTAGGATCCATGTGCTGCTGAGAAGAACGTGTATCCACTTTTTGATGGTTGATATATTCTATATATGTCGGTGAAGTCTAGGTTACTGATTTTGCTGTTGAATTTTATAGTTTCTTTATTCAGTTTTTGTCTAGAGGATCTGTCTAATGGTTAGAGCGGTGTGTTGAAGTCACCCATAATTATTGTGTTGTAGTTTATTTGACTCTTGAACTTGAGGCGAGTTTGTTTTATGAGTGTTGCAGCTCAATTGTTTGGTGCATACAAATTGATAATGGTTATGCATTGTTGGTGCAAGGTTCCTTTTAACAGTATATAGTGTCCTTCTTTATCCCTTTTGATTAACGTAGGTTTGAAGTTGATTTTATTCAATATGAGTATGGCCACTCCTGCTTGCTTCCGAGGGTCATGTGAGTGGTATGATTTTTCCCAAACTTTTAATTTCAGCCTCTGTATGTCTTTACCTATCATATGAGTCTCCTGAAGGCAGCAATTTGTTGAATTTTTTTTTTTTTGATCAAGGTTACTAGCTTATGTCTCTTGATTGGTGAGTTTAGGCCATTAACATTTAAGGTTACAATTGAAATATGATTTCTACTTCCAGTCATGTTTGTTTGTTTGTTTATTTATTTATTTATTTATTCATTTATTTATTTATTTTGGTTAGTTTTTACTTTTTGGTTATTTTCCTCTCCCTTTACTGAGATACCTCCTGCTGCTAGTTTCAGGCATTACTTTTCAAATCCTCTTCTTGTAGTATTTTGCTCAAAATGCTTTGCACTGCTGGTGTTCTGGCTGTAAATTCTTTTAGCTTTTGTTTATCGTGAAAGACTTAAATTTCATTGTCAAATCTGAAGCTTAATTTTGCTGGATACAGTATTCTTGGTTGGAATCCATTATTTTTGAGCGTTTGAAATACTTTGTTCCAGGATCTTCTTGCTTTCAAATTTGTGATGAAAAAAATCAGTCGTTAACTTAATTGGTTTACCCCTGAATGTAACCTGCCTACTTTCTCTCGTAGCTTTTAATATTCTCTCTTTGTTCTGTATGTCCTTGTTCATAAATATTTGTCTTGGAGTTGGTCTATTATGGTTTTGAATGCTTGGGGTCCTGTAGGCTTCCAGTATTTGGCAATCCATTCCATCTTTCATCTCTGGGAAATTTTCTAGAATTATTTCATTTAATATGTTGTCCATTCCTTTGGTTTGAATCTCTATGCCTTTTTCTATCCCAATGACTCTCAAATTTGTTTTTTTTTATGACATCCCATATCTCTTGAATAGATTGCTCATGGGATTTAAGCATCTTTTCTGTGTTTACTCTATTCTTTTCAAGTTGATAAACTTTGTCTTCATTATCTGACGTTCTAACTTCTACTTGATCTAGTCTATTTGTAATACTCTTCGTTTGAGTTTTTAATTTGGTTTATACTTTCCTGCATTTCTAGGATTACTGTTTGATATTTCTTTTTAATGTCTCTATCTCCTGGTAAAGCTCATTCTTTGCCATTTGAATTTGTTTGTTTATTTGATTTTCAAAATATACTTTTATTGCTTGGACTTGCTGAATCATGTCTTCTCTAATATTCCTTTCCATCTGAGTTAGGTATGCCTTGATTTTTTTCCCTATCCCTATTTCTGATGCTTCACGGTCCTCCTTTAGAATTTAGTTGTCCTGCATTTTTTGCACACCTTTTTTTCCCTTGTTTTTTCATGATGTTCACGTTACTTTTCAGCTCAATTTGATTGCTGTGTTTCTGCTTTCTTCAATAGATTTCTTTTTGGTTTTATATATCTCTGTTGTCTCTCTTTTGTGTTTGTAGACTATGCCTGCAAAAGTGGATTCCACTTGGAAGGAATTCCGACAGCTGAGCTCCAGTGATGTCACCTGTCTGCTATGGCGGGCCCCAGGCTCCTTGCCGGGGTGTTTGAATGGGGGGGTGGGACTGGACTGTCTCTGGTTGGTTTCACCTCCCGGTCGCTGGCGGGCGGGCGGTCTCCAGCCATCCAGTCGTGCAATCAGCGAATGGGCTGTCACCGGCAGGCGGGTGATCTCTAGCTGCCCAATTGCGCAGGCAGCCAGCGGGTGATTGGTTGCTGGTGGGCAGGCGTTCTCCAGCCTCCTAGTCACGCGTGTCTGTCCTCTGGTCCCCTGGTTTCCTCTGCGAGTCCTGATTTCCCCTGCTACACCAGATTTCCCCTGAGTGATGCCTCTTGGCAGCTCAAACTGTACTCTTTGCCTGCCGTTCCTTGGGTGTGGAGTGTGTCTATTGGGAACACTGCCACTCTATTGTTTTGATTTTTTCCGCTTGCCCCACCCATTGCGCTGGCTAGACAAGTTTTGTTTTCACCGGTGATGGGAGGGGAAGTTGAAGGTCAGGTGCCACTAGTTTTCCCCCCGTCTTTATGAAGGCTTTCTCTGGTAATCCCTCCCCCGGAAAGCCTAAGAGAGAATTTTTGCGAATTACCTGCTGTATGGGAGATAAGATGAGTAACACACACCTGTTTTGTCGTTGCAATCTGTCGGAGAGTGGTGGTGGATACTTCAGCTCTCCAAGATGGTGGCCGTTGGTTTCCTCGGTGGAGTTTCGGTTGTGGGGGATAGAACTGTAACACTTTCTTCCCCATCTGAAATCCCGAACTCAGCCCCGGGCTCAGTGGCGGGTGAGCCAGCCGGATTCCACAGAATCCGCAGCAACGTTTCTCCCTGCATGCTGGTCGCTTCACGGTGGAGGCCCGCCGTCTGTAGCCACGGCATGGGCCGCACGGATCAGCCACCCAAGATCTTCGGTCGCATAGTTGGCTCTTGTTTGAGACTCAATAACAGGACCTCTGTGGTGGAAATCATTCTTCTAGGTTCCAGGCACACCCATTTTTCTGTAAGATCCTAACAAGATACTTTTTCGTCATTCTAACTCCTTATTCACATGTGAAGTTGCGCAGTACAAAGGGTGTGATGCACTCTATTCATGGCCATCTTGCAATGTCAAAATATTAGGATTTCTATGCACCATTTACTGAAGATAGTTTTCAGTACTAGTAAACCAAAATGTTATTTCAGGTGGATGAATATTTCTGAGAATAATCTTTTGAAAAGTAGATTATAAATCCACATACATGAATATGAATGAAATTTGGGAGTGCATAATAAGACACATATATTTCATATTTTGAAAAATCTGGAGGATATATATATATATATATATATATATATATATATATATACACACAGACACACACAGAGAGACATTAAAAAGTAGCATTATATATGCCAATCGAAATTCATCATGAAATACATATCATCCCCAGATTCAAAAATATTTATTTTACTGAACATGGATTTATGTATAATGCTATTTAAATAGGAGGATCACCCATAGGTTGAATTCTCAGTTCCAACAGCTTTTAGAAGGAGTGATATCTTCTCACAATTTCTATATGCCAAGTCAGCCACCTCACCAAAAATATACGTGTGATACCAGGTATGAATCTATATGTGCATATAAAACTACATGTGCTAAATAGGCTACAGAGAAAGGGAGACAGGAATTCACATATTTGTTAACTTTAAAAAAACATGGAGAATACTTTCAACCAAATAATTGACTAGATTCATAACTCCTACCCTATATAATGCAAAAGGCAAGTCCAACTATACACGATGCCTCCTCTGAACTGCTTGTATTTCAATTCTGTTTGGGTTATTATTCTAGTCAGAGTTTAGTAGTGTAGGGGTTAGTGTGAGGGATTCACTATTTTGACTGGAAAATTATAAAATGAATCCAATGTGTATGCAAATATGTGCTACAAAAAATTGTTCCCACTGTCATCCAGAACAATGCCTTGACATTACCTAGTCCCCAAGTAAGACAAAATTAGAGGAGAAGAGTTAGAAAATCTGTGAATACATATTTGGAATAGAATATGCTAAGGAGTTTCCAAAAGTAAGGGACAGGGTAAACACTCCACAAACTGGAGCTCTTCTGGCCTAAAGACTTCTTGTGGAACTGCCTCTGAGGTTGGGCACTTGAAACATATGTTGTTGTCAAGTGCCTTAGCTTCGTTTCTAGTGAGACCAATAAAGGTGGGTCTGCATCTATGTGATCTGGAGGACATGGTTTCTTATTTTCCACTGAACATGAGCAGCAGTGCTGAATTTGCTATTTGTAGGTAAACTGTGGCCCCTGGGGTCTAAGTGTCTCCCCGTGTGGACTGTGAAGCCATTTTGTGATCCTAAAGTTTTCATGGTGTTTCTTGCAGCTTCAC
The DNA here is from genome assembly GCF_048772815.1 of Callospermophilus lateralis. NCBI lineage: Eukaryota > Metazoa > Chordata > Mammalia > Rodentia > Sciuridae > Callospermophilus > Callospermophilus lateralis. The sequence goes on along the minus strand of NW_027514688.1, from coordinate 711,850 downwards.
TGGGAGTTTGGTATTTGCTTCACAAAATACAAAGAGGTCAACTGGGACACAGTGCTGGAGGAAGTTCTGTCACGTGTGGTGGGTCAGTTTCTGCAGGACAATGCACCAACCATGCTTCTATCCCACATAACTTTCCCCATTGACCATAGCAACTTGATTCTGAAACTTTCCCTGAAACTTCTCAATATTACAAGATGCCTTTACATAGAAGGGACTGCTTGCTGCACCATGTCAGTCACAAGACATTTGGAAGCTAATGGCAGATCCACATGGCCCCACCACAAATGTTTTATCACACACCTGCCCACTACTGCTCTAGGCCAAGTACTCAGCAGGCTCCAATTTATTGGCATCTCTGTTCTACACCATTTTCATGAAACTCAGTCAATCAACGCACTGTCTGGTATACTCATGATCAGCAACAGGACATCCAAAGGTTCTCCAGTGCCACCTGGTCATGGGAATTTCAAAAATTTCTTGGTATTTATCTAGCCATTTTTGAAAGATGAAGTTGGAGGCACTGTACGTTTCAAATCAATCCAGAACCATTAAATTTTGAGGAAGCTCATGTCAATGAAAGCTATGGAGAATTCTCACAGGCAAGGCTTCCCAAAGATTGGCTAAATGGTCACGTGAATCCAGGCCCATTGAGGTCTACAATGTGAGGTCCATGTGTGTTTTGACTCTCAACTATGGCTGCCAAGTCTTTCAGAATAAAATCATGTGATATCTTGGCTGTGATTCCCAGTGCTTTGTGGAAATACAACCTGGGCATACATCTCAGTATCCAAGGACGACTCTCATGCGTGGACTCATAACATCCCAACACAATTCATGGCAATACATCTCTGAGGTCAGTTCCAGAACTCAGTCTCTTAGGGGAATCACACCAGAGTTCATGTCAAGGTGGACCCAGTCATCTCTTCCAACCACCACACAAATGACCACAATTAAAACCAACACACTCCCACATGGCCCTCATGATCTTTCATATAAACACTCTTCATAACCTCTGGTTGAATGTTTCTATGAGGGGTGCAGACCAAGACAGTCTCCAAAATAATCTCCCTTGCCCCTAATGTGCCTAAAAACAGGGTGGCTTGGACACCCTTCCTGTGAACCTGGTGTGATCACATAGGCCTGCTGTTAATACTTCTCTGCTTCTCCAATTTGAGGACTACTGACTGTGGGGTTTAGATTCTTTGTCTGAATTGGAGACATGAGGAAACCCAAGCTCCTACGGGCTAGCCTCTGCAGGGCTTTGAAGAAATTATTTGACCCAAAGCATTCCTATTCTAACTTGATGTAGGTCTAGAACCTCACAAAGGAAGGGGAGAGACTTCATCCAGAATGACTGCTCTTTTGGCTATTTTGGTTTTGTATGCACACATGGGATCCTTCTTTAGATCCATCAGGTGCTGAGAATCTAAGCCTAAGCCTCACACAGGGCCAAAAGGCTGATTCAGACACATCCTTTCCAAAGGAATTAAGCAAAAAGCCTCAGGTGATGCCCATTCATTTCCATGTGAAAACAGTTTTTTTCAGGCTTCAAAAAGGGGTGGCCTGAGGCAAAGACCTTTCAGACATTCAGGGCAGCAGAACAATTGGTAATTAAAAGGCCCAAAGCAGGGTTTCTCCACTGAGACTCTCCTGATCACACTGATACCTGAGTTTTCTGAGATGCTCGCCATTCCCTTCAGCTATCCAGTACATGGCGATGTCACAGGGCTTGGAAGTGGTACATATATTGGACACAAAACCATGAGCCTATTCTGGAGAGTGGCCAGAATTCAGGAAGAAAGCAGAAACTTTGAAAGATAGCAAGTGTTGCCCATCGATAAGGCAAGCTGAAATCCATTCATAAATTGGGTAGGATGAATTCTGGGAAGCTTTCAACTAGACAGGACATATCAATTGATGCATTCTCTTTTCTAATGTCTACAACCATGGACACCGTGGGATACACAGACATAGAAGCACTCGCCTTGTCAAACGACTTACTCGAAACAGTCTACACCAAACCAAACATACCTACTTTCCTACCTATTCTGAGAACATGAGACAAATCCACAAACTCACACCCACACCCACAAAGGCACCTCCTTCCCCGAAGTAGGTCTGTGACTATCCAGAGTTTCTCTAATTGTGGACCATATTTTATTCCAACAAAATGGCCTGTCCTGTCTCAGATCTGGTCTCTTTGGTCAACATTTTGAACTACTGAGGAGCCAGCGGTGATCCAATACCTGCTTTCTCAGTAAAGGTGACTTTTCAGAGCTTTCTGGCATTTGGCCATCCTCACATCAGTAGGTACCAAGAAAGACTAAATCTGTCCTTGGTAAATCCAAGCAAGTGAGACCCCTGGGAGTGGGACTGGGACTGGATTTTGGTGACTGGCTTCCTGGATCCCAAGTTCAGAGAGTTCTGTCACCAAGGTTGTGAGGTGAGGTCACTTCCTTCAGAAAGTGAATAAGGTCACTGCCTTGGCAACCACGTTGTCCTAACAGTTGCTTCAAAGAGTCCAATGAAATGGAGGCTGCCCCTACTTCCTGTGACACTTTCACAACTTAGAATGGTATATCAACCATAGGCACCCAGGAACAGCTCTCAACACAGGCCTGGTTGGGTCCTTCTTCTCTAAATTAAGAAGACAGAGGCTGATTCAGACACATTCCTTCATCCTGACCAAGTTTTTTACAATGAAAGATGACTTTTGCTCTCTCAGTTCCTACATAGCTGCCTACAACTTCTGCAGGGATCATTTTTGCATGGACCTTTGAGTTTCTCAGTAGTTTGAAGGAATCCTACATTTTTGTATTGTAAGACCATCTCTGTCCCTGCTCTTCTGTAAAGTTAGATTGAGGCAACAGTGTATGTTTAGGGTTAATAACAGGTTTGATTTGGGTTAGGAATCATTCAGCTGGATGAATAATGGTATTGATGACCTGCGATAATTACAAGAATATATAGGTAAAATATAAGTATGAAAACAGAAATCTATGTAAGATTTAAAACCCAGAAGTGTATTAGGAACTTGATTGTGATACTTAGCTTTGATTTATTTTCTGCACAGATGTCTCAGGTACATCGATATACAATTGCATTGGACCTTGTGCCTTGGATGATTGATTGTCAAAGATAACTTCCAGTCAAAAAGTGATAGTCGGTAAGATTAAGAAGATAGTCGGTAGTTTAGAAAGGAGAGTGAGTATAGAATTTGCACCAAAAGTTCTTTAGTTATAGCTTTTCGGGTATAGAGTAAATGTAAATGTCAGCACATGTGAAGAGTCAGCCACAATGATGAACTGGGAAAAATATGTAGGAAAATAGATATCAATAGAGACATTAGGAAATCTGGCAAAGTATAGTCGTTAGTGAAAAGTTAGTAAAATAGGTAGTTGTCTCTTCATGTTTTTCTGTATACTTAACTTCCCTCCCTGCCCTCCCCAAGGAAAGTATATAAGCCCTGTTTAAGCTGTTCTCAGGACTCTCTGCTCTATTGAAGTGAGCTCTGAGCCCCAGCATGCTGGACCACCAATAAACCCTTTGCTTTTGCATGAGACAGTTTCTTAGAGGTCTCTTCGCCTGACACTCATCCGACCTTTACATATGGAGGTTCCACCGAGTTCTGGAAGCAGCGGACGAGAGACCCCAACTGGCTCCTCAAGGGATTTGTAAGGCGCCTCTTTCTGGTGTCAGGTTTCAGGTTAGAGCTTGGCAAAATGGCTGTCAATGAAGAGTGTGAGCTCTTTCTCACGGTGGCTGACAGATGTGTCACAGAGCCACAGGCCACCACCCTGAGGGACACCCCAGAGGACTCTGAAAATCAAGGAACAATAGTCTCCTCAACTCAGTGATTTTTTGTTTCAGATTCGGTATTGCCAGCCCATCAGGTATTGCCGGCTACTCAGTCCTCGTCTCAGTGTTGGACGTCCATTTCCTGTCTTTATTGTCTTGTCTTGTCTGTGTCATGTGTCGTTGCTTTTACTGTTTGTGCATTTTTCATTATGGAAAAGAGCACTTCAATGCATCTGTCCCTGACCCTTGATCACTGGACCAAATTCGGCTGAAGGGCTCAGAATCTTTCTTTTTCAGTAAACTGCTGGACCTGGCAGACTCTCTGTGCCTCAGAGTGGCCCACCTTTGGATTCGGATGGCCCTTAGAAGGATTTTTCTACTTCTCACTAATTTAAAAAGTCAGAGATATTGTCTTTCAGGAAGGGCCACATAGCCATCCAGATCAAAAGCCATATATCTTAACCCGGCATTACCTCTGCAAATCTCCTCCATGGGTGAAGCCTTTCTTTGCCCCTGCCCCCGCTCCTAATCCTTCCCCCACGATCTCTCAAACCCTCTGCTCCTCCTCCTCCTCCACCCTCTTTTCTGCATAAGTCACAAGATTTAACTCTACTGGACTCTCATCCCTCTCCTTATCCCTTGCCCTGGTCTCCCAACCCCCAACACCCTCTAAGTGATTCCCCTGCTGCTGACTCAGCCTCTCCGCCATTGGAGGAAGCTAAGCCAGCCCAGCACCCTCCAGAAAACTCCCCCGCGGCACACACAGCCCCTCCTCCCCTGGAGGAACCTGGCCCGGCTAAAGGAACTCACCATCAATGAAAGATTGAAAACCCTGGAACTCCCGTGATGCTCCCCCTCCGTCCCTATGTGCCAATGATTGATGATGGCCATGGGGAAAAAATGCAAGCCTACCAGTATTGGCCTTTCTCCTCTTCAGACCTATATAACTGGAAAAATAACAATCACCCCTTTTAAGAGGACCCCACTCGTGTCTCAGGTGTGGTTGATTCATAGATGTTTTCACACCAGCCTACTTGGAATGACTGCCAACAACACCTAGGGACTCTCTTCATGACAGAGGAACAAAAGAGAATCCTCCTGGAAGCTAGAAAATAATATCCTCGGACCAGAAGGGTGACTGACACAACTTCCCAACATATTCAACCCAGCTTTCCCTAGAATCGACAAAACTGGGACCCCAACACCTTTGAAGGTAGGGAGCATCTGTCCACTTATCTCCGGGCTCTAATAGCGGGTATCTTAGTGGCTGCTAGGCGACCAACTAATTTGGCCAAGGTAATAGAGTTTATTCAAGGGCCTGATGTATCTCCCTCTATGTTTCTAGAGAGAATTATGGAGGCATATAGGAGATATACTCCTTTTGATACTCAGGCAGAGGCTCAAAAGGCATCTGTCATGATGGCCTTTATTGGGCAAGCTGCCATGGATATTTAAAGAAAGTTACAACACTTAGATGGATTACAAGATATGACTTTGAGAGATTTAGTCAGAGAAGCCAAAAACGTATACTATACGAGAGAAACTGAGGAAGATAAGGAAGCAAAGGGTGGATAAAAGAAACAAAAGACAGACTAAGGAATTGACTCAGGTCCTGGTAACAACAACAAATAGGCCAGAAATAAGAAACATGGAGACAGGAAGGGATACCTGGGCCCAAACTAGAGGCCACCCCTGGGCTCAGATCAATGTGCCTACTGTAAAGAAAAAGGACACTGGGCCAAAGAGAGCCCTAGAAAGAGACAGCCACGCCAGCCAGCCATCCTGACTCTGGAGGATGACTAAGAAAGTTGGGGATCAGATGCCCTCCCCGAGCTCAGGTTAACTTTTGAAGTGGAGGGCACCCCAGTAAACATTGAAGTGGATACAGGGGCAATATACTCAGCCATTAAGGCTCCATTTTGCCCTCTATCAAATAAAAGGTCTCTAATTCAAGGGGCTAATTGCAGTAAATATCGGGCTTGGACAACTAAGAGGACCTGGGACCAGGGGAAAGGAAAAATCCATCACTCCTTCCATGTAATCACAGAATGCCCGGCCCCATTGATAGACAGAGTTCTGCTCACCAAGCTCCGGGCCAAAATAACTTTTAACCCTGAAGGCCCCCAAGTGGAATTTCTAAACCGTTCAGTAAAAACTCCTATATTCACAGCTCTAACTATGTCAGTAGATAATGTACATCAAATCACTCACCTTAGTTTAAAGAAACTACATTCATTTATGAAGGATCAAGAACAGAGTTTTTCACTAACCGACTCACAGTTAAAGGAAATAACTGAATGGTTAACAAAAGCCTGTCAGGTCCATCAAATGGTTAATTCTTATCCTTCCAAGCTTCCTACAGGAAAGCACCTATGAGGAACCAGACAAGGACAATTCTGGGAAGTGTACTTTACTGAAATAAAGCCAGCAAGTTATGGACTTAAATATCTCCTAGTCTTTGTAGATACATTTTCAGGATGGATTGAAGCCTTTCCCACCAAAAAAAAAAAAAAAAGAAAAGGAAAAAAAGAAAAAAAAGAAACAGTGCAAATTGTGGTGAAGAAGATCCTGGGAGATATTTTTCCAAGATACGGCCTGCCTAAAGTAATAGGGTGTGATAATGGACCGGCATTCATAACCCACATAAGTCACGGGTTAGCCAGGACCTTGGGGATTTATTGAAAGTTACATTGTGCTTATAGACCCCCGAGTTCAGGACAGGCAGAATGAATGAATAGAAACATTAAAGAGACCATAACGAAATTAAGCTTAGAGACGGGCATAAAATATTGGACTATGCTCCTGCCTTATGAACTGTTTCATGCAAGAAATACTCCCTCTGTTTCTTTGTGTAACCTCACCCCCTATGAAATTTTCTACGGTGCCCCTCCTCCAGTAAGGGACCTAACCCCAACTCTAAGACCTAACGATTTCTTTCACACCCATTTGCTTTACAGACTTAAAGCTCTTGAAAGAACTCAGGATACCTGTGAAAACAGATGGCCACTGCCTAACAACCTGGGGACGAGAGGACTCCAAATCAACATCAAGTAAGATACTTCTTCTATGTAAGACGACATCAGGTGTCATCCCTGGAACCCCGCTTGAAAGGACCATACCAGGTGCTACTTATAACACCTGCAGCGGTAAAGGTAGACAGAATCATTTCCTGGATCCATACCTCTCATCTCAAGCCTGCGGCCTGTTGAGACTCTGGCTGGAAACTGGAAAAGACTGGTAACCCTTTCAAATTGTGTATTCGCCATGTGGATAAAGCTATAGACTCTCCACTTGACCACCAGTAGTCCTAACCCTCATCAGCCCGTTCAGCAGCGATGGCTGATCACAAATCCTACTGGAAAAGAATTATGGTCTATCTCGTATACAGCCCAATTAGGTAACTAGTGACCATCTCTCTACCCAGACATTTATTAGCTGGCTATACGTCTTTCCTATTGGGATATCCCTGATGAAGAGGATGCCACTAAAATTCCATTAAATCCCTTCCAAACCATAGACAATGGAAACAAACCTAATGGATGTAGGGACAAGTGAGCCAGATGCAGGTTGGCTAGCCTAGATTACTATGATTGCCTGGTGGACTATCAAAGCCACATGAAATCACGGCTGTGTGGGGGGAAAGCCGACTTCTTCTCTAAGTCATGGGGATGTGAGCATACAGGGACTGCCTGATGGATCTCAAGCTTCTCATCAAATTCTGTAGAGAAAAGGGAAAGAAAAGAGAAATTGGATGGAAATGGAAGGAGACCCTCATTGTTATACAAAATTACATATAAGAGGTTGTGAGGGGAATGGGAAAAAAAAATAAGGAGATAAATGAATTACAGTAGATGGGGTAGAGAGAGAAGATGGAAGGGGAGGGGAGGGGGGATAGTAGAGAATAGGAAAGGTAGCAGAATACAACAGTTACTATTATGGAATTATGTAAAAATGTGGATGTGTAACCAATGTGATTCTGCAATCTTTGTAATGTTTTGAATAACCAATAAAAAAAATTCTGTACACAGCATTGGCCATATTACCATTTAGATAACCAAAACCGATGGCCCACAGTGGGGTCTCTAGGTCCTCAAATTCTGCGTGACATTTTTAACTTCTGCAAATGCTCAAAAGGGTGAAAGGAGATTCCCCTATGTAGAGGCCTTTTCCCTCCTTCGCTCACATCCTGACCTATGTTTCTCCAATAGATCCTCACCCTTAGCCTTCTGCTCCAGTCTCTCTGCTGTCACTATCACCTCAGCAACATGATTTCTCCCCTCCAATTACTAGATCAAAAATCCAAACCTCTGCCAGTTCTCAGACCATTGCCCAATTGCTGAGGTAGCAGGTAATGAAGTACCCCTCCACCAACTCCCTCCTCTCTTCTCCTATCAGTGTCCGCACCGGATCCCACCAGGTCCTCTTACCAGCTAACCCAAATCTCAAACCAGCTGAGGAGAGCCCTCAGACCCCTATCCAAGATGTAATGAAAATGGACTTAAAAGATTCTTTGTCATCACTGAAAAAAGGTTACTCAGAATTTAAAGTCCCTTACAGGCTTTTAGTGATACTAACTCCAGTCTTCTCCTCTGCTCTACCTGTTCTACTGCTCAAGTTTTTGTTGCTAGGAAAATCCCAAACCCCTTTCCCATTATTCCTTTACATCTTTCCTTCCTCATTCTCAGATCTTCAGAACTGCTCTCAGCCCCACCTACCCCATCTGCCCCCTCTGTACCAGGCCCACCGAAAAGTCTTATCTGACCTTCTTCAGAAGTCTTCATCATGGCTGACTTTAGGACTTTCAGCAAAAGAGTCCCTATAAAAGACTTCAGAGTAGATAAAATTCCTCTTTACGTGTTGCCCTGTTCTACTTGGCCACTGGCTAAAAAATCTGCACTCCTAAGGTAGACACCCCCTTACTAGTTTTTCACAAAATATGTGTACAAGGCCTCTGGCCATGAGCTAGGGATTCACAGAGATGGCTACATTTCTAAGATACAGAAGTTACAAACTGGGCTCCATGGTAACAGCTGGCAGGGTGAAAATTAAAGGGAAGAAAGAGCTCTCCCTAACCCAGGTGTCCTTGAAAAGTTAACTTGCCAAGAACAGAGGAAAAAAACAGAAAAATAAACTGCTTTTTGTGAACTTCTGCAGACTGTGAACTTCTGCGCCCCTTCCTTTACATGTTGGGTACAAAATTCTGAAACTACCTAAACTTGGGTTTCAGGGGATTTATTGATTACAACAGAAGTAATGCCCTCTGAATCTGGTTGCAAACGAATAGGACTGTTTCCCTGTCTTCGGTACTATCTTAGGCGCCTTGCCTTGTCTGTCCCTACAGCAGTATCATTCTATATACTTAAACATTTTTTATGTTTTCATGAAGTTGTCAACAGATATGATTAATTGTGTAATGGTGCAGATGTTTCCCAGAGTGCTTTATCCTGATGCATGTTCATTTGAAATTCAAATAGGGGGAAATAAAACCTAGTTCCAATGGGCACATATATCCCTCACTTTAGCCATCCTATTAGAAATAGGAGTTGCAGCAGAGGTGGGCACAAGAACCACTGCCTTGGTCCATGGGACGCAACAAATGACACAATTAGAAGCAGCAATAGACCAAAACTTAAAGATATTAGAAACCTCCATCACAGCTTTGCAGAAATCTTTAACCTCTCTCTCTGAAGTTGTTTTACAGAACAGTCAAGGGTTGAACCTCCTCTTCATGAGAGAAGGGGGCCTTTGTTCTGCATTGATGGAAGAATGTTGTGTTTATGCTGACCATTATGGAGTTGTAAAAAAATCTATGAGTAAATTAAAAGGACAACTTGAAGAGTGTCAATGAGAGAGAGAGGCCAAAAAAGGGTGGTTTGAGTCTTGGTTCACACAGTCCCCCTGTTTAACTACGTATTTATCAACCCTGGCTGGTCCAATAATAATCCTCATATTATTGCTAACTATAAACTATGTTTGTTCAACCATGTAATTTCTTTTCTCCAATCTCAAATTGGACAAGTTAAACTTATGTTAATACCCCAATAGCAGACATAAAATGTGACACCCCCCAATGATCACTTTTATGACTAAAAGTAGCCAGAAGAAAAAGTGGGGAATGAAAGGTTAATAAAATAGGCACTTGTCACTTTCTGTTTTTCTGTACGCTTAACAAAACACTGTTGAAATCTTGAGAAATGTTTGCTAATCTTGTTCCCAGAATGTGCTGTCCCCAACTGCCAAACTACAGAATGCACTCCCTCACCCGGTTACGCGCAAACTGCCCACTCGCCTTGATCCATTAATAAAAATCTCTCCCTGCCCTCTCCAAGGAAAGTATATAAGCTCTGCTTAAGCTGTTCTCAGGGCTCTCTGCTCTATTCAAGTGAGCTATGAGCACCAGCACGCTGGACCCCCAATAAATCCTTTGCTGTTGCATGAGGTAGATTCTGGGTGGTCTCTTCATCCGACGCTCACCTGACATTTACTTGGATGACTGAATGTAGAAAAGAACATCCATTCAAAACGGGATAGTCAGTAATATTAGGAATACAGTTGGTAGGTTTAGGAAGAAGAGTGAATATAGGATTTGGAAAAAAAAGTCCTTTAGCAATAGGGTTTCATATAGAGAGTGAATGTAAATGTCACCACATGTGAAGAGTCAGTCACAATGATGAACTGGAGAAAACATGTAGGAAAGCAGATATCAATAGAGACATTATGAAATCAGGCAAAGCATAAAGTTAGTGATAGGATTACACATTCAACATGTTTGACTTTAATTATATAATCTAAGGAAAAAAGAAATATGTAGTCGTCAATAGGATTGACATTTGAGAGCATTAGGCAAGTGGACATGGATGATTTTAGTAATGCAGGTTCACTTTCCATTTAGGTTTTGGTACAATCATAAGTGTGACCTTTGCATTTTGTTTTCAGAATATTACTGTGATACAATGTATATGTAGATCAGGTGACATGAGTATTTCTTGTACCATTTCTGGGAGCAATATTTTGAAGACGTATAAATTAGTATTGGGGGTACAAAGAGTTGTACCCTGTGTCTATGAATATAGAGGTTTCCTGGCCTAAAGACATTTTGAGAAACTGCCTCTGAGGCTGGGCACTTGAAATATATGTTGTTGTCAGGAGCTTTAGCTTCCTTTGTTTTGAGACCATCAAAGCTAGATATGCATCTATGTGACCTGAAGGACATGTGTTCTTATTTTCCAATGAAAATGTGCAGCAGTGATGAATTCTCTTTTTGTAGGTAAACAATGGCCATTGGGGCTAAGCGTCTCCCCGTGTGGACTGTGAAGCCCTTTGGTCATACTCCACTTTTAATGGTCTTTCTTGCTGCTACAATGGGAGTTTGGTATTTGCTTCACAAAATACAAGGAGTCCAAATTGGTCGCAGTGCTGCATGACATTCTGTCACATGTGGTTGGTCAGTGTCTGCTGGAGAACGCACCAACTAGGCTTCTACCCCACATAGCTTGCACTCTTTTCCATAGCAACCTGATTCTGAACATTGCCCAGAAACATCTCCATATACCAAGATGCCTTTTCATATAATTGTCTGCTGGCTGCACCATGTCAGTCACAGGACATTTGGAAGCCAATGGCAGATCTACATGGCCACAGCACAGATGTATTATCACACACTTGCTAACCACTACTCTAGGCTCACTACTCAGAAGGCTCCAACTTACTGGCATCTCTGTTCTACAGCATTTTCATGAAGCCCAGTCAATCAAGGCACTGTCTGGTATACTCCTGATCAGCAATAGGACATGGAAATGTTTTCCAGTGCCATCTGGTCAAGGGAATGTCCAAAATTTCATCGTATTTTTCTCGCCATTTTTCAAGGATGAATTTGGAGCCACTGTGTGTTTCCCATTCATCCAGGAACCATAAAATTTTGAGGAAGCTCATTTGAATGAAACCTCTGGAGAACTCTCACAGGCAAGGCTTCCCAAAGAGGGGGCAAAAGGTCACATGAAGCCAGGCCCATTGAGGTCTACAATGTGAGATCCATGTGTGTTTTGTCTCTTAATTATGGCTGTCAACTCTTTAAAAATAAAATCATGTAATATCCTGGATGAGATTTCCATGGCGATGTGGAAAGCCATCCTGGGCCTAGAACTCAGTTTCCAAGGGCGATTCTCATGCGTGGCCTCCTAAAATCCCAACACGACTTCATGGCAATACTTCTCTTAGTTCAGTTCCAGAACTCAGTCTTATGGGGAATCACACCAGTGTTCAAGCCCAGGTGGACCCAGTCATCTCTTCCAACCACAAACAAATGACCACAATTAAAACCAAAACACTCTCAAATGGCCTTCAGCTTCTTCCATATAGACACTCAACATAAATTATATAACTGGTACCAACTTTAAATAATGGATTGAATTGTTATCTGAAAATATACAGGAAATCTTATATTGATATACAATCATTCATTCCAAAAAGTTATACATCTAATGGTAATATTAGGGTTATGGTTTATCATGAAGAGTGTGGGAGTTTTGCTTCAAATTTTTATGGAAATCGAAAACAATGTGTTTGGAAAGAAGTCTCATGAGAAGAACAGTCAAGAAACCTGGAGGAATACATGTGTTCTGAAGCAGGAAATGATTGAAAGTGAAACAAATGCCTATTAATTTGTGAACCTGTGGATGAAATATATATCCTATGGTGCGCATAAACTGAAGAAATAGTAATGTACCAGTGTTAAATAAAATGAACTTCAAAATACACATCATGTCCCATAGGAATCTATTTGCATTGATGTTAAACTGGGTCAGTTACTGTAGAAATATTAGGATTGTATGCACCATTTACTGAAGTTACTTTTCAGTACTAGGAAACAAATATGTATTTCAGGTGGATGTATATTTCTGAGAATAATCTTGTGAAAAGTTGATTATGAATCCACATACATGAACATGAATGAATTTAGGTAGTGTATATAGGACACATATATTTTATTTGGAGAGTATATATATATATATGTATATATATATATATATATATATATATATATATGTATATATATATATATATATACACACACACACAAAACACAAACACAGACAATGAAAAGTAGCAATATATATGCCAATCGAAATTCTTCATGAAATATATATCATCCACTGATGCAAAAATATTAATTTTACTTAGCATGGATTTATGTATAATGTTATTTTTTTACTAGGAGGCTCCCCCATAGGTTGAATTTTCAGTTCCAACAGCGTTTAGGAGAAGTGATCTCTTCTCACAATTTGAATCTGCTAAGTCAGCCACCTCACAAGAATATACGTGTGATACCACGTAGGATTCCATATGTGCATATAAAATACATGTGGCAAGTAGGCTACAGAGAAAGGGAGACAGGTATTCACATATTTTTTAACTTTAAAAACACATGGAGAACTATTTCATTTAAAAATTAGCTAGATTTATAACACCTACCCTAGATCATGCAAAAGGCAACTCCAACTATACACCATGCCTCCTCTGAACTGCTTGTATTTCTATTCTATTTGGGTTATTTTTCTCCATCATATTAGGATTAGTAGTCATAGTCTAGTAGGGTATGGGTTAGTGCCAGGTGTCCCGGCCGGCAGGACACATCAACGTGGGCATCGAACATAGTTGGGAAGGAATGAAGGGACAAGAGACAGGACAGATGACACCCAGACAGGAGTTCTGATCAAGCTGCAAACTTTTATTGTTCTCACAGGGTGTTTATATGCTGCTGATGGGAAAGCTCTCTTATCGGCAGTTGCTGGATGTCTTCACAGGGTTAGATAACCTCAGGATATTTCAGGAAGACAGATGGCGACAGGATGTCTCAGGGAGATAGATGGTTGTGGGATATCTCCCAGGCAGGATGTCTCCCAGGGGGCTGTTTCTTGTAAGTGTCAGGCTATTCTTTGAAGGAGAACTTCCTTTTAGCCCCTGACATCTCCCCCTTTCTTATATAAAATATTTGACCTACCTTACCGGCCATGTTTTTAGGGGGGGGTTAGAGGCTCTGTTTCTCTAGGAGGCCTTAGAATATCTCCTGATCAGAGCGAGCATCTTTACTAGCAGATTTCGTGGTGGCCTTGGCATGTTTTTGGAGGAGATGGCCTTGAAGGGGAAGCATGCCAACCGCCATGCACCAGAGCATGTCACTCACAGGTCTTGTGTTTGGGGATCCGTGGATCCATCCTTTTGCAATCCTTCCTGCACCCTCCGATATTATGGCCTAACGTCCTCACTCCATGGGTGCGTCTTCCCCCAAGCCGAAGGGCCCATGTAGACGAACCCTTATGGCAAGGGCAGAAGATGGTTTGTCAGAGCTGTTACTTATAGTTTTATGTAAGAAAGAGAGATTTGTGGGGATGTAAACTTAAGAAATAAGCCTGTGAGAAGGGTAGAACATCCTTTTAAAAGTTGACAGCGTGGTCTTCCATCTCCAGATGATGATAGTGGATTTGTAGGGGCTTAGAGGCCATAATATTAATGTGTTCTTTAATAAATTGTACCACACTGTTTATAATGCAGGGTCCTATGGTCACCATTAAACGTAAACCCAACAAAGGGCCTAATAGGGGAAGAAGGTAGGGTAGAAATCCATTAAGCTTTGTCCAGAGGGGATTTTCAAATAGTTCCCTTCATCTCTTTTCTAGATCTTCTTGAAGCTGCTTAAATTTAGTGCATACTATGACTGATTTATTGGCATAAAAGCAGCATCGTTCCCCTAAGGCCAATCAAATATCTCCCTGGTTAGCAGTCAGCAAATCTAAGCCTCGTCTGTTTGGAAGGAACACTTTTGCCAGGAAGTCTATTTGGTCCTACAAATCTTTAATGGTTTCTGATAGAGTTTGTACATCATTTTAAGTTGTTGAGACAGGCGATGGTAAGGGTGTATTGCCGTGCCTAAGCCAGTGTACCTGTGCCCACAGCAGCTGTTATTCCAAGGCTGGCAATAAGTGATAAGGCCTGTATCGCCCGCCTCTGTCTTTTGACTAAGGTGTCTAGGCTAGAGGTTCGTCTCCTGGGACAATAGTTATATCAGGGAGTAATAAGGCAAGAACACAGCCACTTTTCCAATTCGCTGGAAGCCTGGGGAAGGCCACATTTCCTCCACACATAACAACTGTGCCATTGGGGGGACAAAGAGATGGGATGGGTGAGGAATAATTTTGTACTGTTGAGCAATTTCCAAAGGAAGCAATTCCAAAATCCATATCATAGGTATTATTCTGCATCACGCCTAAAAGACATAATGTAAAAGTGCCTATAGGCTGTACTTTAAAGGGAAATCCGGGTTGGCATGTATTATCATTGTCCATAGTAGAATTAATAGGAACTGCCATAGGCATGCTTGCCCCTGTTGTCATGCAGAGCCAGCAATTACCAGCAAGGGTGGGGTTGGAATTATTAAGGAAGGAGAAGGTAGTTTGCAAAATATCTAATGTATTGGTATCTAAACCTGGGAACTGGGATTTCGGCTACATTAAGGGATGATATGTGAGCTCAGGGATTTGGGGTTTCAAAAGTTTGATTATCTGAGGATGCTTGACTGCATCAGTGGGTCCTCTACCATCAGAGACCCCTGTAGGGTCCTTAATGGGCCAGTAGGAAGTTTTTCCGACAGTGCCTTGGCACCCAGCAGACTGTAGCTTGGTTTATTTGCCTTCTCCTCCCTGGTCAAAGAGAACGGGGGTATAATGAATAGTGGTCCCGCCTGCTTCATGAGTTTTAGTTAGGGAGGCTTCAAAAAATCATTCTCCCTGCTTGTTAACACAAATTGAGGCCGACACAAAACAAGAGACATGCATCGCCTGGGTATGCGTACGGGTTGCAGAACAATTTTGGAGAGCTCTACTTGTACTAGGGGGAATAATCTTTGGGTTGTTAACACATACCCATTTAGGCTGATGAACTCCTCTGAATTTATGGTCAACCTCGGCACGGAGGTAAGCCACCTTAGTCATGCAGTCAGCAGTCTGGTTCCAACTAGTGGGAGCCTGAGTCCATGATCCTCCCTTGCCTTCACGGGGGGAGGGGGGGAAGGTACTCCATGATGTTGGAAGGTGGAGGGCCCAGGCCTCCGTGCACAAACCTGTTCAGCAGAAGTGCCTTAAGCAGGATCCTCACACAGATTGTTGGATGGATCCGAAAAAGGGGAAAATTTGTACTCAGGGATAGGGCCTCCGTCCCCGGTTTGAGGTAAGTCATTAACCTGTTTAACCAGGCATTCTGTAACCATCTTGGGGCTGCTAGCTCTTGGTCCAAAACACAAGCTGAGCCTCATTCCCAGATGAGGACAGGATGTGGGCATTTCCATTTATTGGTAAGGGGATTTCGCCACATAACAGGTGGCTGATCAGAATTGGAAAAGGGATGCCAGTGTGTGTCTGCAGCCGAAAGGCCTTCACTGTCTAAGGGTAAGAAAAGAAAGGGCAAATAATGCATGGTTAAGGCAATGCCTGTGAGTGGTAAATACAAGGGTGGAAGCCTTAAGGCGAAATAGCCAAGTCTTTAAGGTAAGGTGGAACGTTCCACAATGCCTTGGCCCTGAGGTTTGTATTGAATTCCAGTAGGATGACAAAATTGCAAGGTAGCACAAAACTGTTTAAACTTGGCACTGGTATATGGAGGACAATTATCTGTTTTAATATGTATTGGTTTACCCATTATGGAAAAGGCTGAAACAAGATGAGAAAGGACATCTTTGGTAGCCTCTCCAGAATGTGGTAATGCAAAAATAAAGCTGCTGAAGGTATCGATAGAAACGTGTATATATTTGGTTTTTCCAAATTCAGGAAAATGAGTAACATCCATTTGCCAAACCTGATTTGGCAGTAATCCTAGGGGGTTAACTCCCAAGTGTTGAATGGGGAGGGAGAGAGCGCAAGCAGGGCATTCTTTTACTATTTCTCGTTTCTGTTGCCTGGTAATTTTACAAAGTAATCGAAGGCTCTGGGAATTTAGTTGGTGAAGATTGTTTAGCTCCGTGGCCTATTGAATGGAGCCACCAAAAATTGGAAAGATGGTAGGAGTTGCTGCATCAGCTTGAGCATTACCTGTGTTAGAGGGCCGGAAAGATCATAGTGTGCCCTGATGTGTCCTAAGAAAAATGGGTGTTGTCTGGCCTGAATTAGCTGCTGAAGCTGGTGAAACAGAAAGGCCGCATTGGAAGAAGCTTTAATGGCGGGTGAAATCTCCAGCAGGGGCACAGAATGAGCAATGTAGGCACTGTCTGTATGAATATTAACAGGATTATCACAAAATGTTATAAAAACTTGTGTTATGGCAAACAATTTCACAAACTGTGCTGAATGATAGACAGTATCAAAGGTGGTAGGCTGGTTATTGACAACAAAGACCGCACAGCCATTACTGGAACCGTCTGTAAAGACAGTAAGGGCTTGGAACTGGGAGCCTTTTGAGTAATTTTGGGAAAAATAAATGGATGTATCTGGACAAAATGTAAAAGGGTGTCATTGGGGACGTGGTTATCAATTGTTCCCAAATGGCCTGATTGGGCAATACCCCATTCATCCCCTCTCTGTAGTAAAAATTGGGTTTGGTCATTAGTATATGGAATTAAAATATTATCAGGGTCTTTGCCAAAATGTTGTCGAGAAAGCAAACGACCTTTAATAATAATAGAAGCTACCTGAGCAAGATAAACGGTAATAAACTTGAAGGATGTGGTGGATAAATGGACCCAAAGCAAGGGGAAGCCTTTATTTTTAAAATATGGATATCACTGCCAAAATTTTCCTGAGGGTATATGAGGAGTGTGTAAAAGAACCAGAACCAGAGGAAGGTTATAAGAAATTTGTGTAACAAACTGTTTGGCAATGGCCTCTGTGACTTGGTTTAATGCCTGTCATGCCTCGGGAGTAAGCTTTTGAGGGGAGGAAGGGTAGGAATCACCTCTCAAAATATCATTAAGGGGCAAAAGTACACAAGTGGATAATTTTAAATATGTTCTTAGCCATTGAATATCTCCCAGTAATTTTTGAGAATCATTAAGGGTGTGAAGATGGTTCACACGCAGTTGTATTTTATGAATTTGGATCTGATTATCTTGAAGTTTAAGGCCCAAATAGGTATAAGGGTCCTGTGTTTAAACCTTATCAGGAGCTATCCGTAGTCTCAAGGTAGTGAGGGTTTTCTAAAGGTCCAAGTAACAATTATTAAGGTCATGGTAATTAGGTGCAGCAATTAAAAATTCATCCATATTATGTAAAACATAAAATTGTGCTCATCACTCTCTCACAGGGTCTACTGCTTGAACAACTTATATTTAGCAAAGACTAGGGCTGTTGGCCATACCTTGGGGAAGAACCTTCCATTGAAATCTCTGCATAGGGCCGTGGAAATTAATGCAAGGGAGACTAAAGGCAAAATAGGGTCTATCCTCAGGATGTAAAGGAATGGTAAAAAAGCAAACTTTTAAGTCAATAACCATTTTACAATAGTTTTGGGAATAGCCATTGGTGTGGGATTTCGAGGCAGTAGTGCTCCCATCAGGCACATAACTTTATTACTGGCACACAAATATTGTAAAAGATGCCGCTTGTCTGATTTTTTCTTGATAACAAAAATAGGAGTAATCCATGGTGAGGTTGAGGGCTCTACATGGCCGGCTGCCAGCTGTTCCTGCACTAACATGGAGGCAGCCTCCAATTTTTTGGGGGGGTAAGGGGCCACTGATCCACCCACACAAGAGTCTGAGTCTCCCAAATAATTTTATCTGCATGGGGTACAGGAGGGTCAGGAACTGACACTAAAAATCAGAATACCCAAGTCCATATGTATTTGTTTTTTTATGGGTTTTATAGTCCCCACCAGTCCTTGTCTCAGTCTCACAAGGCCTGTACCAGGGACAAAATTTATACGAAGCATTTGATGAGTCACCATGGAATTGGGACTGGCAAGAATGACTTCCATTTGACTCAAAATATCTCGGCCCCATAGGTTAACAGGGAGGTCAGGAACAATGAAAGGAGTGACAGTCACCTTATTACCCTCTTTATCAGTAAAGCTAAGAGCCCTAGAACTGACATGGGGATTTTTTGACTCTTAACCCTTTTAGGTCATTCAAGGATGGGGTGATGGGCCAACCTGATGGCCAGTATTTGTGAGAAATAATTGTGGCATCAGCTCCAGTATCTAGAATTCCTTGGAATTCCTTTTTTTCAATAAGTAAGGTAAGGGTGGGTCTATTGTGAGAAATGGGCTGAACCCAATATACATCAGAGGAGCCGAGGGAGGCTGTCCCCCGTTGTATGTTTGGGCGGTGGAAGTGCCTCCTGAATCCAAGGGAAGGAATATTAATTGTGCAAGTCTTGTTCCTGCTGGGATGGCCGCAACTCCATTAATAGCTGTTGCTAGTATTTTTATTTCTCCAGTGAAATCATTATCATTAATGCCAGGGAAGACCTGAACACCATTTAAGGTAGCAGAGGCTCTTCCAAGAATAAGGGCACTCGTATGAGATGAAGGGGGACCCATAATTCTAGTGGGTATTATCTGGTGCCCTTGCATTGAGTCTAATATTGTATCGGTGGTGGCACAGAGGTCCAATCCTGCGCTGCCTGGGGTGGCTAGTCGGAGGGAGGCAATTGTGTGGAAGAATTTTGTGGTAGGTTTGGAGTTTGGAAGGGAATAAACCTTATTGCCCCTGGTTTTGTCCTGGGGGAGGTCGTGGCCAGGGGCTGGCCCCGCAGGGGGTTTCCTGAGAACCAGGAAGAAATAGGCTGTCTGAGGCCATTTGTCTTAGATCTACACTTACTGGCCCAGTGATGACATTTACCACATCTAGAACAAAGGGTAGCTGGGGGCGGTTTAGCCCCAGTTTGAGGAGACGATATTCCTAGGCTTTGTTTGTCTTTCAGACACTTGCGTGCAAAATGGCCAGGTTGTTTACAAGTAAAGCAAGTACATGAGCCAGGATTGTGAAAGGCCTTGGTAAAGGGGGCATGTAGGGCGAGACCCATGGCATGGGCTGCACCCACCCCTGCACAGAGTCTAATAAAGTCAGAAAGTTTCCCTTTTTCCTTATCTGGTCGAAGAACATCCTGACATGCCGGGTTGGCGTTTTCAAAGGCAAGATGTTTTACAAAAGTTCTTTTGCTTTCGCTTGGTCCAAGCAAGCATTCTGCAGCTAGGTTAAGCCGGGGAACAAGGTTTCTATAAGGGTCGTTGGGTCCTTGTCAAATTTTTGCCAAAGAAGTGGTAGCCGAGCCAGTTTGAGGGAGGCATCTCCAAGCATGTAAGCAAGCCATATGAATCTGCGCCAAAATTCCAGCAGGGAAACGTGCCTATTTAGTTTTAGTGTCAAATGGCGCATAGCCCACTAGCTTAACATAAGTTCAGGATTTAGAGGAGGCCTTAGTTAATTTTTTTTGAGCAGTTTCCTGACAGTGCTCCTCGAAATCTGCATTCCATAACAGGAAATCTCTGGCACTGAGGGTAGCTCGGTCTAAAAATTTCCAATCATTGGGAGTAAGCCATTGTGCGCTGTGGCTTTCTAATAAAGTCAACTTGTAGGGCACAGTGGGGCCATTGTGAGCACAAGTCTTTTTATGTTTTTCAAGAAAACGCAGGCTTAATTTTTTTGTAGACACTCTGGGTTCCTTCCTGCCTAGGGGTGAACTCCTCATCCTCTGAGTCCTGATCTCCTTCATCCATTTCCCCCACTTCCTCCTCTTGATCCTCGTCTAAGTCTTTGACCTCAGCCTGGGCAGGCTTATCTATCTGACTGCGGGTGACTGGGAAGGCGAGAACAGGCTGATGGAGTGGCTTAGCCTTTGTATTAGACCGCCGTGGGCCAGCTTGCATTGACTTCGTGCCTAAGGCTAATGAACAGAGCTCAGAGTCTAGGGATCTTAATTCTTTTAAAAGTTTGATCTGTTCCCGTCTATGTTGGAGAGACTCTCACAAGGGAGCCAGGCTAGGCAAGGGAAGTGGGGAAAAATATCTGGGTTGCATTTTGCTCCTGAAAGGCTGGAGCACAAAAGGCAGGAGGGATATAGGAGGTAGGTAGATGTGTAAGTCCTATAGGCTGTGGCAGGGTCCTGAGAGGTGGCGCATCTTCTGAATGGTAGCTTGCTGCTTCCTTCTCCAAGGTAGCCTCCGTCCCAGGGGTCAATGTGTCTCTGGGATTTAAAACTCGATAAAGGTGTTTGGTAACCATTGGAGCCTTATTCATTAGGGTGGTATTTTGAGGGGGACTAGGAAGGTTCCCAGGGTCCTGGGGAGACTGAGAAGGGTCAATGTCTATACTAACTGATGGGCATGCCGTGGGGAGACGAGAGGTGTTTTGCATAGTCTCTTCTCCAATCCTGAGAAGTTGTAAGGTACCATTGTCAAAGGGTGAACTTTTAAGAATTTCATTAATTAAGTTCCACTAAGAAAAGGTGGGAACTGGCACTTTTTCTGGGCCAAAGGTTTCATAATAATCTTTTAAACAGTCTCTTACTCTAAGCCATTTTTGCCAACAATGGTCACTTCAATGTGAAACCATGGACACAATTCTCCTATGTATTAGAAGAAAAATTTTAAGTCCTTTTTCTTAACACGCACCCCCCATGTCTTGAAGGACTCCTTGAGGCCTGACAAAAACAAATCATGTGACGAAACTGCTTGTCCCATGGTGGGTCACTCACCGTGCGTCATCCCCACTCTCCTCCTGGATCTGTCTCTTTGTGGTGTCTGCTGTGGCAATCACGAGCTCCACTTGATGAAGTCTTCCAGGAGGACGGGGTTCCCAATCAGTCAAAGGCTCGAGCCCCAGTCAGTGGGTGCCAGTAGTCACGGCTGGAAAGACACATCAACAGGGGCAGCGAACCTAGATGCGGAGGAATGAAGGGACAAGAGACACGAGAGATGACAGCAAGACAGGAGTTCTGATCAAGCTGCAAACTTTTATTTTTCACACAGGGGCATTTATATGCTGGAGATGGGAAATCTCTCTTATCCAAAGTTCCTGGATGTCTTCACAAGGTGAGATAAACTCAGGATGTTTCAGGAATACAGATGGCAACAGGATGTCTCAGAGACACAGTTGGCTACAGGATGTCTCCCAGACAGGATGTCTCCATGGGGGCTGTTTCTTGTAAGTGTCAGGCTATTCTTTGAAGGTGAATTCCTTCTATGCCTGACAGTCAGGGATTCAGTATTTCAAATGGAAAATTGGAAAAAGAATCCAATGTGTATTCAGAACAATGCCTTGACATTACCTTCATCCCATGTAAGACACAATTAGAGGAGAAGAGTTAGAAAATCTGTGAATACACATCTGGAATGGAAAATGCTCAGAAGTTCACAACCTTGGAGGTGGTATAGGAGTTTCCAAAAGTCAGGGACAGGGTAAAAACTCCACAAACATGGAGCTCTGCTGGCCTAAAGATTTCTTGAGAAACTTCATCTGAGGTTGTTTTTAGGAGCTTTAGCTTCCTTTATAGTGAGACGATCAAAGCTGGGTCAGCATCTATGTGACCTAGAGGACATTGTTTCTTATTTTCCAATGAACATGAGGCAGCAGTGCTGAATTCTCTCTTTGTAGGGAAACTGTGGCCACTGGTGGCTAAGTGTCTCCCAGGGTGGAATGTGAAGCCATTGGTCATCCTCCAATTTTTGTGGTGTTTCTTGCAGCTGCACTGGGAGTTTGATATTTGCTTCACAAAATACAAGAAGTTCAACTGGGACACAGTGATGGAGGGAGTTCTGTCACGTGTGGTGGGTAAGGGTCTGCAGGAGAATGCACCAACAAGGCTTCTATCCCACATAGCTTGCCCTCTTGACCATAGCAATCTGATTGTAAACATTGCCCTGAATCCTCTCCATATAACAAGATGCCTTTACATACAAGGATCTGGGGCTTGTACCATGTCAGTCACAAACCATTTGGAAGCGAAGGGCAGATGCAGATGACCCGACCACAGATATTTTAACACACACCAGCACACCACTGCTCTAGGCCGACTACTCAGCAGGCTCCAAATTACTGGCATCTCCGTTCTACACCATTTTCATGAAACCCAGTCAATCAAGTCACTGTCTGGTACACTGATGGTCATCAATAGGACATCCAAAGGTTCTCCAGGTCCACCTGGTCATGGGAATGTCAAAAATTTAAAGGTATTTATCTAGCCATTTTTCAAGGGTGAAGTTGGAGGCACTGTGGGTTTCAATTCATTCAGGAATGATTAAATGGAGAGGAAGCTCTTTTCAATGAAAGCTCTGGAGAACTATCACACGCAAGGCTTCCCAAAGACAGGCCAAAAGGTCCCATGAAGCCAGACCTATTGATGTCTACAATTTGAGGTCCATGTGTGTTTTGACTTGCAACTATGGCTGCCAAGTCTTCAAAATAAAATCATGTGATATCCTTCCCGAGATTCCCAGTGCTCTGTGGAAAGCCAACCTGGGCATAGATCCCAGTTTCCAAGGGCGACTCTCATGCGTGGCCTCCTAAAATCCCAACACAATACAAGGCAATACTTCTTTGAGGTAAGTTCCAGAACTCAGTCTCTAAGGAGAATCACACCAGTGTTCAAGCCCAGGTGGACCCAGTCATCTATTCCAAGCGCCACACAAATGACCGCAATTAAAATCAAGACACTCCCACATGGCCCTCATTTTCTTCCATATAGACACTCATCATAACCTCTGGCTGGAGGTTTCCATGAGGGGCACAGCCTAAGACAGTGTCCAAAATAAGCTCGCTTGCATCCATTTGCCTAAAGTCAGTGTGGCCGGGACATCCTTCCTGTGAACCAGGAGTGTTCAAAGAGGCCTGCCGTTAATATTACTCTTATTCTCAATTTTGAGGCCTACTGACTGTGGTGTTTAGATTCTTTATGTTAATTGGAGTCATGAGAAAACCCAAGAACCTATGGTCTAGTGTCTGCAGGGCTTTGAAGAACTCATTTGACCCAAAGGATCCATATTCTCAATGATGGAAGTCAGAAACCTTACAGAGGAAGGCGAGAAACTTCATCCAAAACGACTGCTCTTTTGGCTTTTTGATTTGCATGCACACATGGGATTTTTCTTTAGATCCATCAGGTGCTGAGAATCTAAGCCACAGCCTCACACAGGGCCAAGAGGGTGATTCAGACACATCCCTTTCCAAAGCAATTAAGAAAGAGCAACAGGTAATGTTTATACATTTCCATTTGAAAACTGTTTTCTTCAGGCTTCAAAAAGGCATAGCCTGAGGCAAAGACCTTCCTGACATTCAGGGCAACAGAAGGATATGTAAGCAAAAGGCCCAAAGCGGGGTTTTTCCATTGAGACTTTCCTGGTCACACTGATATCTGAGTTTTCTGAGATGCTCATCATTTCCTTCAGCTCTCTAGTACATGGCCGTATCACAGAGCGTGGAGGTGGTTCATATCTTGGACACAATACCATGAGCGTATTCTGGAGGTTGCCCATAATTCAGGTAGAGAACAGGAACTTAAGAAGATATTAGGTGTTGCCCATCCATTAGGCAAGCCGCAGACCATTCATAAATTGGGCAGAATGAATGCTGGGAAGATTTCTACTAGAAAGGACACATGTATTTATGCATTCTCTTTTCTATTGTCTACAACCATGGACACAGTAGGATACACAGATATAGAAAGACTAGCCTTGTCAAACGACTTACTAGAATCAGTTCACACCAAACCAAACAAACCGACTTTCTTACCTATTCTCAGAACATGAGACAAAACCACAAACCAATACCCACACCCACACCCACACAGACCCCCAAGTACGTCTGTGACAATACGGAGTGTCGTTTGATGGTGGGCCATAATAAATCCTCTCATAATGGGCTGTCCTGTCTCAGATCTAGTCTCTTTGGCCAACTTTGTGAATCTGTAGGGAGCCAGTGGTGAGCCACTATCTGCTTTCTCAGGAAAGGCCCCTCTTCAGACCTTCCTGGCATTTGGCCATCCTCACATAAGTAGGTACCAAGAAAGACTGACTCTGTCTTTGGTTAATCTGAAAAATTTTGACCACTGGGACTGTGACTGGGACTGGCTCTGGATGCCTGGCTTTCTGGATCCCAAGTTCAGAGAATTCCATCACCAAGGAAGTGAGGTGAGGTCACTTCCTTCAGGAACTGAATGAGGTCCATACCTTGGCAACCACTTTGTCCTAACAGTTGCTTCCAAGGGTCCCATGAGATGGAGGCTGCACCTACTTACTCTGACATTTTCACAAGTTAGAATGGTATAAAACCATAGGCACCCAGGAACAGCTCTCCACACAGGCCTGGTTTGCTGCATCTTCTTTACATTAAGAAGAGAGAGGCTGATTCTGACACAACCCTTCATCCTGACCAGGTTTTTTGCAATGAAAGATGACTTTTGCTCTCTGAGGTCCTTAATAGCTTCCTACATCTTCTCCAGGGATCATATTTAATGACCTTTGAGGTTCTCAGCAGGTGAAAGATCCCTTAATTTCTGTCTTGTAAGACCAACTCTGTCCCTGCTCTTCTGTAAAGTTAGATTGAGGGAAGAGTGTATGGTTAGGGTTAATAACATGTTCAATCTGTGTTAGGAACTATTCTGCTGGATGAATAATGTTATTGGGAACCTACGATATTTATAAGAATATGTAGGTGAAATATATGTATTAAAACAGAAATCTAAGATTTGAAACCCTGAAGGGCATTGGGCCCTTCATTGGTATACTTAGTGTTGACTTACTTTCTGCACAGATGTCTCAGATAAATCCATATACAATGGCATAGGACCTTGTACATTGGATGATTGAATGTGGAAGAGAACATCCAGTCAAAAAGGGATAGTAGGTAAGATTAGGAAGATAGTTGGTAGGTTTTGGAAGGAGAGTGAGTATAGGATTTGGAAAAAAAAAAACTTCTTTAGCAATAGGGTTTCTGTTAGAGGGTGAAGGTAAATGTCAGCACATATGAAGATTCAGTCACAATGATGAACTTTGGAAAATATGTAGGAAATCAGATAATAATAGAGACATTACAAAATCAGGGAAAGTGCAAAGTGAGTGATAGGATTAGACATTTTGAACAGGGTTGAGTTTGAATATAGAATCTTAGGAAGAAACAAATATGTAGTCACCAATAGGATTGACATTTGAGAGCATTAGGCAATGTGGACATGGATGTTTTTAGTAATCCCTGTTCACTTTCCTTTTAGGCTTTGGTACAATCATAAGTGTAACCTTTGCATTTTGTGTCCAGAATATTACTGTGATAAAATGTATATGTAGATCGCGTGACATTAGTATTTCTTCCAGCATTTCTGGGAGCAATGTTTTGAAGTCCTATAAATTAGTATTGGTGTTACAAAGAGGTGTACACTGTGTCTATGAATATAGAGATAGTGCATGAATAGACCACATTGTGAATCAATAATATAACTGGTCCCACTTTAAATAATAGATTGAATTCATATCTGAAAATATATAAGAAATCTTATATCGATATACCATCATTCATTCCAACCAGCAATACATCTAATGGTAATATTAGGGTTATGGTTTATCACGAAGTGTCTTTGAGTTTTGCTTCAAAAGTGATCATGGAAATCGAAAATAATGTGTTTGGAAAGAAGTCTCATGAAAAGACCCATCAAAAACATGGAGGAATACATGTGTTCTGTAGAATAAAGTGATTGAAAGTGAACAAAATGCCTATAAATTTGCAAACTTTTGGATGAAATATATTTGCTATGATGAGCATAAACTGAAGAAATAGTAATGTACCAGTGTTGAATAAAATAAATGTCAAAATGCACAACATGTCCCATAGGAATCTACTTGTATTGATGTTAAACTGGTTCAGTTACTGTGGAAATATTAGGATTTGTATGAACCTTTCACTGAACATAGTTTTCAGTACTAGGAAACAAATATGTATTTCAGGTGAATGAATAATTTTGAGAATACTCTTGTGAAAATTTGATTATAAATACACATACTTGAATATGAATGAGTTTAGGGAGTGTATAACAAGACATATATTTCATATTTTGAAAAATCTGGAGAGTGTGTATATATATATATACATACACAAACACACAGACATTAAAAATAGCATAATATATTCCAATTGAAATTCACCATGAAATATATGTCATCTACAGATCCAAATGTATTTATTTTATTGAATATGGATTTATGTATAATGTTGTTAAACAAGGAAGCTCACTCATAGATTGAATTTTCAGTTCCAACAGCTTTTAGGAGGAGTGATCTCTTACAATTTGTATCTGCCAAGTCAGTAACCTCACAAGAATGTACGTGTGGTATCAGGTAAGATTCTATAATTGCATGTAAAAATACATGTGCTGAATAGGATACAGAGAAAGGGATGCCTTGACATTACAATCACGGAGACTAAGGCACAATTAGAGGAGAAGAGTTAGAAAATCTGTGAATAAATATCTGGAATGGAATATGCTCAGGAGTTCACAACCTTGAAGACGGAAGAGGAGATTTCAAAAGTAAGGGACAGGGAAAACAGTCCACAAACATGGAGCTCTGGTTCCCTAAATCCTTCTTGAGAAACTCACTCTGAGTTTGGGCACTTGAAATATATGTTGTTGTCGGGAGATTTAGCTTCCATTGTAGTGAGACAATCAAAGCTGTGTCTGCATCTATGTTACCTCCAGGACATGGTTTCTTATTTTCCACTGAATATGTGGCAGCAGTGCTGAATTTTCTTTAGTAGGTAAACTGTGGCAACTGGGGGATAAGTGTATCCACATGTGGACTGTGAGGCCATTTGGTCATCCTCCACTTTTCGTCGTGTTTCTTGCTCCTGCACTGGGATTTTGGTATTTGCTTCATGATATACAAAGAATTCAACTGTTACCCGGTGCGTGAGTGAGTTCTGTCACTTTTGGTAGGTCAGGGTCTGCAGGAGAATGCACCAACCAGGCTTATATCCCACATGACTTGCCCCCTTGACCATAGCAATCTGATTCTAAACATTGCCCTGAATCCTGTCCATATAACAAGATGCCTTTACATACAAGGGTCTGCTGGCTGCACCATGTCAGTCACAAGCCATTTGGAAGCCAATGGAAGATCCACATGGCCCCACCACAGTTGTTTTATTGCACACCTGCCCAGCACTGCTGTAGGCCCACCTCTCAGCAGGCTCCAACTTCCTGGTATCTCTGTTCTGAACCATTTTTATGAAAACCAGTCAATCAAAGCACTGTCTTGTAATCTCATGATCAGCCACAGGATATCCAAAGATTCTCCAGTGCCACCTGGTCATGGGAAGTTTAAAAATTTCTTGGTATTTATCTACCCATATTTCAAGGTTGAAGTTGGAGGCACTGTGTGTTTCATTTCATTCTGGAACTATTAAATGGTTACGAAGCTCATTTCAATGAAATCTCTGCAGAAGTCTCACAGGCAAGGCTTCCCAAACAGTGGCCAAATGATCACATGAATCCAGGCCCATTGGGATCTACATTGTGACATCCATGTGTGTTTTGACTTTCATTTGTGGCTGCCAAGTCTTTCAGAATAAAATCATGTGGTAACCTGGCTGAGATTCCCAGTGCTCGGTGAACAGCCACCCTGGGCCTAGATCTCATTTTACAAGGGTGATTCTCATGTGAATCCTCCTAAAATCCCAACACAATTCATGGCAATACGTCTCTGAGGTGAGGTCCACAACTCAGTCTCTAAGGGGAATCACAACAGAGTTCAAGCCAAGGTGGACCCAGTCATCCCTTCCAACGCCCACACATGACCACAATTAAAACCAAAACACTCCCACATGGCCCTCATCTTCTTCCATATGGACACTCATCATTACCTCTTGCTTGAGGTTTCCATGAGGGGCACAGCACAAGACAGTGTCCAAAATAACCTCCATTGCCCCTCATTTGCCTAAAGTCAGGGTGTCCTGGACACTCGTCCGGGGAACCAGGAGTGATCAAATAGGCCTGCTATTAATATTGCTTTGCTCCTCCAATTTGAGGCCTACTGACTGTCAGGTATAGATTCTTTATGTGATTTGGATTCTGGAAAAAACCCAAGCACCTATGGGATAGCCTCTAAAGGGCTTTGAAGAACTCATTTGATCCAAAGGTTCCTATTCTCACTTGATGGAGGTCAGGAACCTTACAGGGGAAGGCGAGAGACTTCTTCTATAATGACTGCTATTTTGGCCAATTTAGTTTTGGATGCAAACATGGGATTTTCTTTACATCCATCATGTGCTGAGAATCTAAGCCAAAGCCTAACACAGGACCTAGAGCCTGATTCAGACATATCCCTTTCCAATGCAATTAAGCAAAGAGTCACAGGTGATGCCCATTGATTTCCATTTGAAAACTGTTTTCTTTAGGCTTCCCAAAGGGGTGGCCAGAGGCAAAGACCTTCCTGACATTGAGGGCAACAGAACAATATGTAACCAAAGCAGTATTTCTCCACTGAGACTTTCCTGATTACACTGATATCTGAGTTTTCTGAGTTGCTTGCCATTCCCTTCAGCTATCCAGTACATGGCCATGTCACAGAGCTTGGTGGTGGTATACATCTTGGACACAAAACCATGAGCCTATTCTGGAAAGTGGCCAGAATTCAGAAAGAAAACAGGAACTTAGGAAGATATCAGGGGTTGCCCATCAATAATGCAAGCCACAGTCCATTCATAAATGGGAAGTATGAATCCGGGGAAGCTTTCTACTAGACAGGACACATCCATTGAAGCATTCTCTTTTCTAATGTCTACAACCCCTGACACCAGTGGGATACACAGACCTAGAAACACTCGCCTTTTCAAACGACTTACTAGAATCAATTAACTCCAAACAAAACAAACTGCCTTTCTTACCTATTCTCAGAACATGAGACAAAACCACAAACACACACCCACACCCACAAATGCACCTCCTTCCCCCAAGTAGGTCTGTGACTATGAGCAGTGTCCTCTGACTGGTGGGCCATACTATGTTTCCATGAAATGGCCTGTTCTGTCTCAGATCTGTTCTCCTTGTCCAACTCTGTGAAGTTGACAGGAGCCAGCGGTGAGCCACAACCTGGTTTCTCAGGAAAGGGCCCTCTTCAGAGCTTTACTGGCATTTGGCCATCCTCACATCAGTAGGTACCAAGAAAGACTGACTCTGTCCTTGGTAAATCCAAACAAGTGAGATCACTGGGACTGGGACTGGGACTGGCTGTGGGTGCCTGGCTTCCTGGACCACATGTTCAGAGATTTTGAACACCAAGGAAGTGAGGTGAGGTCACTTCCTTCAGGAACTGAATGAGGTCACTGCCTTGGCAAACACATTGTCCTAATTGTTGCTTCCAAGGCCCCATGAGATGGAGGCTGCCCCTACTTCCTGTGACACTTTCACAAGTTAGAATGGTATATCATCCATAGGCATTCCAGAGCAGCTCTCCACACTGGCCTGTTTTGGTCCATCTTCTCTACATTAAGAAGAGAGAGGCAGATTCAGACACAACCCTTCATCCTGACCAGGTTGTTGGCCATGGAAGGTGACTCTTACTCTCTCAGGTCCTTCATAGCTGCCTACATCTTCTACAGGGATCATTTCTGCATGGACGTTTGAGGTTCTCAGCGGGTGGAAGATCCCCTAAATTCCTGTATTGTAAGACCAACTCTTTCCCTGCTCTTCTGTAAAGTTAGATTGAGGGAACAGTGTATGGTTAGGGTTAATAACATGTTCGATTTGGGTTAGGAATTGTTCTGCTGTATGAATAATGTTATTGGGAACCTGCGATATTTATAAGACTATAGAAGTGAAATATAAGTATGAAAACAGAAATGTTCTAAGGTTGTATGGTAATTCTAGGCTTAAAATAAAAACATGTTGGAGATTTATGTGTATCATTTGTGTTGTATAATTGGACTTGTTATCAAAAAGATATGTACAGTTACATGTTACTTTTTACACTTAGATAAAATTTAAAAGTATTTTTAAGTTAATGAGAGCCTAATCTCTGTGAAGGTTTTATTGTAAAACACAAAGGTAAAATGCCCATTCATTTCCATGTGAAAACTGTTTTCTTCAGGCTTCAGGAAGGAGTAGCCTGAGGAAAAGATGTTCCTGATATTCAGGGCAACATAACAATAGGTAATCAAAAGGCCCAAAGCAGGGTTTCTCCACTGAGACTTTACTGGTCACACTGATATCAGAGTTTTCTGAGATGAATTCCCTTCAGCTATCCAGTACATGGCCATGTCACAGAGCTTGGAAGTGGTACATATCTTGTAAACAAAACCATGAGCCTATTTTGGAGAGTGGCCAGAATTCAGGAAGGATACAGGAACGTAAGAAAATAATAGGTGTTGCCCAATGATAAGGCAAGCCACAGTCCATTTATAAAATGGGCAGGATGAATGCTTGAAAGTTTTCTCTTTGACAGGACACACCCATTGAGGCATTCTCTTTTCTAATGTCTACAACCATGGACACAGTGGGATACACAGACATAGAAACACTCGCCTTTTCAAAGGACTTACTAGAAACAGTTCACTCCAAACCAAACAAACCCCCTTTCCTAACTATTCTCAGAACATGAGAAAAAACCACAAACCCACTCAAACACCCACGAAGTCACCTCCTTCCCCCAAGTAGGTCTGAAACTATCCAGAGTGTCCTCTGACTGGAGGGCAATACTATGTTCCCCAGAAATGGCCTGTCCTGTCTCAGATCTGGTCTCCTGGGTCAACTCTGTGAAGTTGTCAGGAGACAGCAGTGAGCCTCTAACTTCTTTCTCTGGAAGGGCCCCTCTTCAGGACTTTCCTGGCATTTGGCCATCCTCACATCACTAGGTACCACAAAAGACTGACTCTGTCCTTGGTAAATCCAAACAAGTGAGACCACTGTGACTGGAGCTTGGACTGGGTCTGGATGCCTGGCTTCCTGGAACCCAAATTCGGAGAGTTCCATCAACAAGGATGTGAGGTGAGGTCACTTCCTTCAGGAACTGAATGTGGTCACTGCATTTGCAACCACTTTGTCCTAACATTTGCTTCCTAGGGTCTCATAATATGGAGGATGCCCCTACTTCCTGTGACACTTTCACAAGTTCAAATGGTATAGAAACAATAGGCACCTGGGAACAGCTCTCCACACAGGCCTAGTTTGGTCAATCTTCCCTACATTAAGAAGAGAGAGGATGATTCAGACACATGCTTTTAACCTGACCGGGTTGTTTGCCATGGAAGATGACGTTTGCTCTCTCAGGCCTTTCATAGCTGCCTGCATCTTCTCCAGGGATCATATCTGCATGGACCTTTGAGGTTGTCAACAGGTGGAAGGTCCCCTAGACCCCTGTATTGTAAGACCAACTCTGTCCCTGCTCTTCTGTAAAGTTGGATTGAGGGAAAAGTGTATACTTAGGATTAATAACATGTTCGATTTGTGGTAGGAATCATTCTGTTGGATGAATAATGGTATTGGGAACCTGCAATATTTATAAGAATATACAGGTGAAATGTAATTATGAAAACTGAAATCTAGGTAAGATTTGAAGACCAGAAAGGCATTGGGCCCATGATTGGGATACTTATCTTTGAATTATGTTCTGCACAGATGTCTCAGATAAATCAATATATAATGGCATAGGACCTTGTACCTTGGATGATTGATTGTTGAAGAGTTCATCCAGTCAAAAAGGGATAGTCGGTAGGATTAGGTAGATAGTCGGTAGGTTTAGAAAAAAGAGTGAGTATAGTATTTGGACAAAAAGTTCTTTAGCAATAGGGTTTCGGATAAAGAGTGAATGTAAATGTCAGCACATGTGAAGAATCAGTCACTATGATGAACTGGGGAAAATATGTAGGAAAAGAGATATCAATAGAGACATTAGGAAATCAGACAAAATATAAAGTGAGTGATAGGATTAGACATTTTCAACATGGTTGAGGTTGAATATATAATCTTGGGAAGAAACAAATATGTACTCACCAATAGGATTGACATTTGAGAGAATTAGGCATCCAAGACATGGATGTTTTTAGTAATCCATGTTCACTTTCCATTTAGGCTTCGGGACAATCCTAAGTGTGACCTTTGCATTTTGTGTCCAGAATATTACTGTGATAAAATGTATATGTAGATCAGTTGACATGAGTCTTTCTTCCACCATTTCTGTGAGCAAAATTTTGAAGATATACAAATTATTATTGAGGGTACACAGAGGTGTACCCTGTGTCTATCAATATAGAGACAATGCATGAATAGACCATACTGTGAATGAATAATATAACTTGTTCCACTTTAAACAATGGATTGAATTGATATTTGAAAGTATACAAGAAATCTTATATTGATATACAATCATTCATTCCCACCAGTTTTACATCTAATGGTAATATTAGGTTTACGGTTTATCATGACGGGTGTGTGAGTTTTGCTTCAAAAATGATAATGGAAATCAAAAATAATGTCTTTGGAAAAAAGTCTCATGAAAGGAGCAGTCAAGAAACGTGGAGGAATACATGTGTTCTGAAGCAGGAAGTGATTGAAAGTAAAACAAATGCGTATAAATTTGCTAAATTGTGAATGAAATATACATACTATGATGTGCATAAACTGGACAAATAGTAATGTACCAGTGTTGAATAAAAATGAACGTCAAAATACAATTATATCCCATAGGAATCTTCTTGCATTTATGTTAAACTGGGTCAGTTACTGTAGAAAAATTAGAATTTTTTTTGGTGTTATAATACAATTTATTTTAGCACTAGCATGCCACAGAATGTCGAGGAAAGAGCAATGGATTTTTAGTTATCGCACTAGTAATCTATCATTAAATGGCTATTTTGGGGAGTCTAGAAATTACATAAGGCTATGTAACATTTTTTTTATTTAGCATTCATAAAAACTTAGAATTTTGGTAATATTTCTACTTTTTTATTTTATTTTTTATTTTTTCAGTTGTTGATCGACCTCATTTTATTTATTTATATGTGGTGCTGAGAATATAACCCAGTGCCTCACACATGCTAGCCAAGCATGTTACCACTGAGCCAGACACCCAGACCCTCCACATTTATTTTATAATCAAACACTCCTCTCCCTCTTCTTTACTCACTTTCTTCCTCATTTTCCCCCTTCTCTCTCTTCCTTTTTCATTTTCCCTCCATAGGAGTTTTTCTCTCATGTCATTACAAACAGTAATATGCTATGAAATTTACATTTAAGAATTTTTTTATAGTCATTCTTTTTTCTTGAGAAAATTTAATAATTATAATAACCTATAGATATATTACAATACATTTATTATACATATGTATCTATATTCATGCATATGTATTACATATGATATATATACATATATATTTAAATGTACTTTGATTAGCCTGTTAGAAATAATATAGACTAAGTCTTTCTTAATTTTCAAGTCTTCTAGAATTAACAGCTTACAGTGAAAATCAAATAAACCTATTTAAGTTAACAGGTATCATTCTTATTTATCAATACTTATCATTTAAGTTTTTATATTACATTAAGCTGTGATATGGCATATTAACTCTTCTGAATTAGTGAAATTTTATTTGAACAACCTTTTATTTAAGGACCATATGCACTGACATTTTAAATGGCTTTCTTGTGATTTTAATTTCTATCAATTGCATATTTATTGCCAAATACTTATTTTATTAATTTTCATATTCATGATTGATATAAAGTCAATTGTTTAATTCTTCTTGTAAGTAGTTACTTATTACAGTAATAATTCTACATCTTTATAAGAAAAATGGTACAAAGATATTTTCATGCAAAATTAAGAATAATTGCATGCTCTAAATGTTTCATTGTTGATACATATAATAAAGAGCTTTTGATGAGTCTCTTCCCCAGTAAAACATAAAATGCAAAGATATAGTTGGGTATGTATGTCCAAATAAAGATAAGGAAAAATACACATTATCAGCTACAAACTATCAAATAAAAGATGAAAAGAACAATCCAACACATTGCACTAACTTGTCAGATGAGGTAGCCTAAGACTAGACCTGGTCCATGACAAAATATTCACGAAAAAAAATGAAATATGAAAAATATAGGAAATGATATGAATTTTTCATGAAGGTAGGTGGATTATCCTTTAATCTCAATATATGTTCATTTTCAAAAGCCAGTTTTCTGGTAAAATAAATTTGTGATATTTACAACTACACAAAACAAACTTTCTGCTTATCAAAATGAATGCATCTCAACTCCTTTTTAGCTGATTTCTTCCCACTCAATTTTAAACCTTTGTTTATTTATTTTTATTGGTTTTTCAAAACATTACAAAGCTCATGATATATCATCTTTCATACATTTGACTGAAATGGGTTATGAACTCCCAATTTTCCCCAAATACGAATTGCAGAATCACATCAGTTACACATTCACATTTTTACATAATGTCATATTAGTGACTGTTGTCCTCTGCTACCTTTATTATCCCCTACTATCCCCCCTCCCCTTTCATCCTATCTTCCCTCTCTTCCTCATCTGCTTTTTCACTTCTCTCTCTTGTTCCCGCCTTTCCCCTCACAACGTCTTATATGTAATTTTGTGTAACAATGAGGGTCTCCTACCATTTCCATATGCTTTCCCTTCTCTCTCCCTTTCTCTCTCCCACTTGTCTTTGTTTAATATTAATCTTTTCCTCATGCTCTTCCTCCCTGTTCTATTCTTAGTTACCCTATTTTTATCAAAGCAGACATTTGGCATTTGTTTTTTTAAGGATTGGCTAGCTTCTCTTAGCATAATCTGCTCTAATGCCATCCATTTCCCTGCAAATTCTATGATTTTGTCATTTTTTAGTGCTGCATCCATCGTGTATGGATGCCACATTTTTTTTATCCATTCATCTATTGAATTGCATCAAGGTTGGTTCCACAGTCCAGCTATTGTGAATTGTGCCACTATGATCATTGATGTGGCAGTATCCCTTTAGTACACTCTTTTAAGATCCTCAGGGAATAGTCCGAGAAGGGCGATAGCTGGTTCAAATGGTGGATCCATTCCTAGCTTTTCCAGGAATTCCCATACTGCTTTCCATGTTGGCCTCACCAATTTGCAGTCCCACCAGCAGTGTACAAGTGTCCCCTTTTCCCCACATCCTCGTAAACACTTGTTGTTTGACTTCATAATGGCTACCAATCATACTGGAGTGAGATGGTATCTTAGGGTTTGTTTGATTTGCATTTCTCTGACTGCTAGATGTGGTGAGCATTTTTTCATGTACTTGTTGATTGATTGTATGTCCTCCTCGGTGAAGTGTCTTTTTAGGTCCTTGCCCCATTTGTTGATTAGGTTATTTGTTATCTTATTGATAGTTTTTTTTGAATTCTTTGTATATTCAGGATATTAGGGCTCTATCTGAAGTGTGAGGGGTAAAAATTTGTTCCCAGGATGTAGGCTCTCTATTTACCTCTCTTATTGTTTCTCTGGCAGAGAAAAAAAACTTTTTAGTTTAAGTAAGTCTCATTTTTTTATTCTTGTTAATAACTCTTGGGCTATGCGCGTCCTATTAAGAAATTTGGAGCCCGACCCCACAGTATGTAGATCGTAGCCAACTTTTTCTTCTATGAAATGCAGTGTCTCTGATTTTATATCTAGATCCTTGATCCATTTTGAGTTAAATTTTGTGCATGGCGAGAGAAGGGAATTCAGTTTCATTTTGTTGCATATGGATTTCCAATTTTCCCAGCACCATTTGTTGAAGATGCTACCCTTCCTCCATTGCATGCTTTTAGCCCCTTTATCAAATATAAGAAAGTTGTAATTTTGTGGATTGGTTTCTGTGTCCTCTCTTCTGTACCACTGGTCCACCTGCTTTTTTCGGTACCAGTACCATGCTGTTTTTGTTACTATTGCTTTGTAGTACAGTTTGAACTCTGGAATCGCTATACCTCCAGATTCACACTTCCTGCTTAGAGTTGCTTTTGCTATTCTGAGTCTTTTGTTTTTCCATATGAATTTCATGATTGATTTATCTACTTCTACAAGAAATGCCATTGGGATTTTGATTGGCATTGCATTAAACCTGTAGAGAACTTTGTGTAATATTGCCATTTTTATGTTGTTAGATCTGCCTATTCATGAACAGGGCACATGTTTCCATCTTCTGAGATCTTCTTCTATCTCTCTCTTTAGAGTTCTGTAGTTTTCATTATATAAATCTTTCACCTCTTTTGTTAGGTTGATTACCAAGTATCTTATTTTATTTGAGGATATTGTGAATACAGTGGATTTCCTCATTTCCATTTCAGAAGTTTTGTTGCTGTTATACAGGAATGCCTTTGATTTATGCGTGTTAATTATATATCCTGCCACATTTCTGAATTCATTTATTAACTCTAGCCATTTCTTTGTAGACCTTTTTGTGTCTGTTAAATATATTATCATGTCATCTGCAAATAGTGATACTTTAAATTCTTCTTTTCCTATTTTTATGACTTAAATTTCTTTGGTCTGTTTAATTGCTCTGGCTAGTATTTCAAAACTAAATTGAATTGAAGTGGTGATAAAGGGCATCCCTGTCTTGTTCCAGATTTTAGAAGGAATGCCTTCAGTTTTTCTCCATTTAGGATGATGCTAGCCTGAGGTTTAGTATATATAGCTTTTACAATTTTGAGGTAAGTTCCTGTTATCCCTAGTATTTATAGTGTTTTGAACATAAAGGGATGCAGAACTTTGTCAAGTGCTTTTTCTGCATCTATCGAGATGATCATATGGTTCTTGTCTTTAATTCTATTGATGTGGTGAATGGCATTTATTGATTTTCGTATATTGAACCATCCTTGCATCACGGGGATGAATCCTTCTTGATGATGGTGCACAATTATTTTGATATGCTTTTGTATTTGATTCGTCAGGATTTTATTGAGAATTTTTGCATCCAAGTTCATTAGAGATATTGGTCTGTAGTATTCTTTCTTTGAAGTGTCTTTGTCTGGTTTCGGGATCAGGGTGATGTTGGCCTCATAGAATGAATTTGGAAGAGCTCCTTCTTTTTCTATTTCTTGAAAAAGCTTGAAAAAATATTGGTTTTAATTCTTCTTTGAAGGTTTTGTAGAAATCTGCTGTATACCCATCCGGTCCAGGGCTTTTTTTCGGTTGGTAGTCTTTTGATTGCCTCTTCTATTTCTTCCTTTGTTATTGGCCTGTTTAAATTGTTTGTGTCTTCCTGACTCAATCTGGGCAGATCGTATGACTTAAGAAATTTACCAATATCTTCACAATATTCTATTTTGTTGGAATATAGTGTTTCAAAATACTTTCTAATTATCTTCTGTATTTCTGTAGTGTCTGTTGTGATATTGCCTTTTTCATCCCATATGTTAGTAATTTGAATTCTCTTTCTTCTTCTTTTCCTTAGCATGGCTAAGGGCCTGTCGATCTTATTTATTTTTTCAAAGAACCAACTTTTAGTTTTATCAATTTTTTCAACTTTTTTTGTTTTAATTTCATTGATTTCTGCTCTAAATTTAATTATTTCTTGTCTTCTACTACATTTGCTGTTGTTTTGCTCTTCCTTTTCTAGGTTTTTGAGGTGTAGTTTAAGTTCATTTATTTGTTGTATTTTTCTTTTTTTGAGGAAAGAACTCCAAGAAATGAATTTCCCTCTTAAAACTGCTTTCATTGTGTCCCATAGATTCTGGTATGTTGTGTCTGTATTGTCATTTGTCTCTAAGAATTTTTTTATCTCCTTCTTTATGTCTTCTGTAACCCATTGATCATTCTGTAGCATGTTGTTCATTTTCCATGTGATGTAGGATTTTTCCTTCTTTCTTTTCTCATTGATTTTCAGTTTCATTCCATTATGATCATATACGGTGCACGGTATAATCTCCATGCCTTTATATTTACTAAGAATTGCCCTATGGCATAATATATGGTGTATCTCTGAGTAGTATCCATGTGCTGCTGAGAAGAACATGTATCCACTTGATGATGGTTGATATATTCTATATATGTCGGTTAAGTCTAGGTTATTGATTGTGCTGTTGAGTTCTATAGTTTCTTTATTCAGTTTTTGTCTAGAGGATCTCTCTAATGCCAAGAGTGGTATGTTGAAGTCACCCATAATTATTGTGTTGTAGTCTATTTGACTCTTGAACTTGAGGAGAGTTTGTTTTATGAACGTTGCACCTCCATTGCTTGGTGCATACAAATTGATAATTGTTTTTTTCTTGTTGGTGGATGATTCCTTTTAACAGAATATAGTGTCATTCTTTATCCCTTTTGATTAACTTAGGTTTGAAGTTGATTTTATTCCATATGAGTATGGCAAATCCTTCTTGCTTCCGAGGGCCGTGTGAGTGTTATGATTTTTCCCAACCTTTTACCTTCAGCCTGTGTATGTCTTTTCCTATCATATGAGTCTTCTGAACGCAGAATATTGTTGGATTTGTTTTTTTGATCCAGGTCACTAGCACATGTCTCTTGATTGGTGAAATTAGGCCATTAACATTTAAGGTTACAATTGAAATATGATTTGTACTTCCAGTCATGTTTATTTATTTATTATATTTTAGTTTGGATAGTTTTTACTTTTTTGGTTACTTTCCTCCCGCTTTACTGAGATACTTCCCATTGTTAGTTTTGGGCACTATTTTTTAACTCTTCTTCTTGTAGTATTTTGCACAAAATGCTTTGCAGTGCTGGTTTTCTGGCTGAGAATTGTTTTAGCTTTTGTTTATCATGAAAGACTTTAATTTCATTGTCAAATCTGAAGCTTAACTTTGCTTTATATGGTATTCTCGGTTGGAATTCTTTTTTTTTTTTTTTCAGCATTTGAATTACATTGTTCCAGGATCTTCTCACTTTCAACGAATGTGATGAAAAATCAGTTGTTAACCTAATTGGTTTACCCCTGAATGTAATCTGCCTCCTTTCTCTTGTAGCTTTTAATATTCTCTCCTTGTTCTGTATGTTGGCTATCTTCATAATTATATGTCTTGGAGTTGGTCTATTTTGGTTTTGAATGTTTGGGGTCCTATAGGCTTCCAGGAATTGGCAATCCAATCCATCATTCATCTCTGGGAAGTTTTATAGAATTATTTCATTTAATATGTTGTCCATTC
The DNA here is from genome assembly GCF_048772815.1 of Callospermophilus lateralis. Classification (NCBI taxonomy): domain Eukaryota; kingdom Metazoa; phylum Chordata; class Mammalia; order Rodentia; family Sciuridae; genus Callospermophilus; species Callospermophilus lateralis. The sequence goes on along the minus strand of NW_027514688.1, from coordinate 671,973 downwards.
CTTTGGTTTGAATCTCTATGCCTTCTTCTATCCTGATGACTCTTAAATTTGTTTTTTGTTTTTTTATGACATCCCATATCTTTTGAATAAATTCCTGGTGGGATTTAAGCATCTTTTCTGTGTTTACTCAATTCTTTTCAAGTTGATAAACTTTGTCTTCATTATCTGATGTTCTGACTTCTACTTGATCTAGTCTATTTGTAATATTCTCGTTTGAGTTTTTAATTTGGTTTATATTTTCCTGCATTTCTAGGATTACTGTTTAATATTTTTTTAAGATCTCTATCTCCTGGTAATGCTCATTCTTTGCCATTTGAATTTGTTTGTTTAATTCATTTTCAAAATATACTTTTATTGCTTGGACTTGCTGCCTCATGTCTTCTCTAATATTCCTTTCCATCTGAGTTCGGTATGCCTTGAGTTCTTTCCCTATCCCTGTTTCTGATGCTTCAAGGTCCTCCTGTAGAATTAAGTTGTCCTTCATTGTTTGTACTCCTTTTTTGGCCTTGTTTTTTCATGATGTTCACGTTACTTTCCAGCTCTATTTGATTGCTGTGTTTCTGCTTTATTCTTTAGATTTGTTTTGGTGTTGTATATCTCTGTTGTCTCTCCTTTGTGTTGGTAAACTATGCCTGCTAAAGTGGATTCCGCTTGGAAGTAATTCCGACGGCCGAGCTCCAGTGATGTCACCTCTCTGCTTTGGCGGGCCCCAGGCTCCTTGCCGAGGTGTCCGAATTGGGGGGTGGGACTTGACTGTCTCTGGTTTGTTTCAGCTCTGGGTCACTGGCAGGCGGGTGGTCTCCAGCCACCCAATTGCGCGGTTGGTCGCCAGCGGGCAGGCGGTCTCCAGCCGCCCAGTCACACGGGCAGCAGGTGGGCTGTCGCCGTTGGGTTGGCAATCTCTAGCCACGCAGTCTCACGCTCGGTTGCCGGCGGGCGGGCATTCCTCAGCCCCCCCAGTCACTCAGGCAGTGGGTGGAATGTCACGTGCGGGCCTGCGGTCTCCAGCCGCCCAGTCACAAGGGCCTGCCTTCTAGTCCTTTGGTTTCTCCTGCTTGTCCTGCTTTCTTTTTCTAGACCAGATTTCCCCTGAGTGATGCCTCTCGGCAGTTCAAACTGTACTCTGTGCCTGCCGTTTGTTGGGTGTGGAGGGTGTCTTTTGGGAACCCTGACACTCTATTGTTTTGATTTTTTCCGCTTGCCCCTCCCCCAGCACTGGCTATACACGTTTCGTTATGGCCACTGATGGTAGGGGGAGTCGAAAGTCAGGTGTCTCTAGTTTTTCTTGCGTCTTTATGCAGGCTTGCTCTGATTAACCCTCCCCCGGAAAGCCTAGGAGACATTTTATGTGAATTCCCCGCTGTATGAGAGATGAGCTGAGTAACACACATCTGTTTTATTGTTGCAGTCTATTGGAGAGGGGCGGTGGTTACTTCAGATCTCAAAGATGGTGGCCGCTGGTTTCCTTGGTGGAGTTTCTTTTGTGGGGGATAGAACTATACCACTTTCTTCCCTGTCTGAATTCCCAAACTCAGCCCGGGGATCAGTGGGAGCTCAGCCGGCAGGATTCCACAGAATCCGCAGCAACATTTCTCCCTGCTTCAGGTCACTTCTCGGTGGTGCCCCGCCATCTGAAACAGCAGGCCTGGCTGCATGATTCAATCAGCCCGGATCTCTGATTGCACAGTTGGCTATTGGGAACCCCGGCACTCTATTGTTTTGATTTTTTTTTTCCGCTTGCCCCTCTCTCAGCGCTGGCTAGACAGGTTTTTTTCACCACTGATGGGAGGGGGAGTTGAAAGTCAGGTGCCTCTAGTTTTCCCCTATCTTAATGCAGGCTCCCTCTGATAATCTCTCCCCCAGAAAGCCTAGGAGAGATTGATGCAAATTCCCCGAAGTATGGGAAATGAGCTGAGTAACAGCACCTGTTTTATTGTTGCAATCTGTAGGGGAGTGGCTGTCGTTACTTCAGCTCACCAAGATGGTGGCCGTTGGTTTCCTCCGTGGAGTTTCTATTGTGGGGGTTAGAACTGTACCACTTCCTTCCCCATCTGAAACCCTGAACTCAGCCCAGGGCTCAGTGGAGACTCTACTGGCAGAATTCCACAGAATCTGCATCAACGTTTCTCCATGATTATTGATCGCATCTCGGTGGTGCCCTGCTGTCTGTAGCCACTGGACGGGTCGCGCGGATCAGTCAGACAGGATCTCCGGTCGCAGAGTTGGCTCATGTTTGAGACTCATTTACCGGACCCCAGTGCTAGAAATCCTTCTTCTAGGTTTCAGTGCACCCCCATTTTGCTGTAAGTTCCTAACAAGATAGTTTTTTGTCGTTCTTAGTCGTTAGTCACCTGCGCAGTGGCGCGGTACACTGGATATGATGCTCTGTATTCGCGGCCATCTTGCAATGTCAAAATATTATGATTTGTATGCACCATTCACTAAAGTTACTTTTCAGTATTAGGAAACAAATATGTATTTCAGGTGGATGAATATTTCTGAGAATAATCTTGTGAAAAGTTCATTATAAATCCTCATACATGAATATGAATAATTTTAGGAAGTGTATAATAAGACACATATATTTCATATTTTGAAAAATCGGGAGAGTATATATATATATATATATATATATATATATATATATATATATCACACACACACACAAACACACACACCGAGACATTAAAAAGTAGCAATATATATGCCAATCGAAATTCATCATTAAATATATAACATCCACTTATCCAAAATATATACATTTTACTGAAAATGGATTTATGCATAATATTGGTCAACTAGGAAGCTCACCCATAGGTTGAATTTTCTGTTCCAACAGAGGTTAGGAGGAGTGATCTCTTCCCACAATTTTTATCTGCCATGTCAGCCACCTCAGAAGAATGTACATGTGATACCAGGTAGGATTCTATTTGTGCATATAAAAATACATGTGCTTAATAGGCTACAGAAAAAGGGAGAGAGGAATTCACATATTTGTTAATTTTAAAAACACATGGAGAACTATGTCAATAAACATTAACTATATTTATAACTCCTACACAATATAATGCAAAAGGGATGTCCAACTACATACCATGCCTTCTCTGAATTGCTGGTATTTGTATTCTGTTTGGGTTACTATTCTCCATCATATAAGGATTAGTAGTCAGAGTCTAGTAGGGTATGGGTTAGTGTCAGAGATTCAGTATTTCAAATGGAAAATAGGAAAGTAAACCCAATGTGTTTGCAAATATGTGCTACACAAAAATCTTCCCACTCACATTAAAAACAATCCCTTGATATTACCCTCACTGGAAGAAATACACAATTAGAGGATAAGAGTTAGAAAATCTGTGAATACATACCCGGAATGGAATATGCTGAGGAGTTCACAACCTTGGAGGTGGTAGATGAGTTTCCAAAAGTAAAAGACAAGGTAAACACTCCACAACATGGAGCTCTGCAGGCCTAAAGACTTCTTGAGATACTGCCTCTGAGTTGGGACACTTAAAATGTATGTTGTTGTCGGTAGCTTTAGCATCCTATGTAGTGAGACCATCAAAACTGGGTCAACATCTATGTGACCTGGAGGACATGGTATCTTATTTTCCAATTAAAATGAGGCAGCAGTGCTGAATTCTCACTTTGTGGGTAAACTGTGGCAACTGGGGGATAAGTGTCTCTCCGTGTGGACTGTGAAGCCATTTGGTCATACTCTACTTTTCGTGGTGATTCTTGCTGCTGCACTGGGAGTTTGGTATTGGCTTAATGAAATACAAGGAGTTCAACTGGGACACAGTGCTGGAGGGAGTTCTGTCACGTGTGGTGGGACAGGGTCTCCAGGAGAATGCACCAACCAGGCTTATGTCCAACATAGCTTGCCCCCTTGACCATATCAACCTGATTCTGAACATTGCCCAGAAACCTATCCATATAACAAGATGCCTTTACATATAAGGGTCTGCTGGCTGCAACATGTCAGTCACAAGTCATTTGAAAGCCAATGGCCAATCCACATGAACCCACCAGAGATGTTTTATCTCACACCTACCCACCTTTGCTGTAGGCCCACTACTCAGCAGGTTCCAACTTACTGGCATCTCTGTTCTACACCATTTTTGTGAAACCCAGTCAATCAAGGCACTTTCTCGTACACTCATGATCAGCAACAGGATCTCCAATGGTTTTCCAGTGCCACCTGGTAATGGGAATTTCAAAAATTTCATGGTATTTATCGAGCCCATTTTTTAAGGTTGAAGTTGGAGGCACTGAGGGTTTCATTTAATTCAGTAACCATTAAATGGTGAGGAAGCCCATTTCAATGAAAGCTCTGGAAGACTCTCACAGGCAAGGCTTCCCAAAGAGTTGCCAAATGGTCACATAAAGCCAGGCATATTGAGGTCTACAATGTAAAATCCTTGCGTGTTTTGACTCTCAACTATGGGTGCTAATTCTTTCAGAAAAAAATTATGTGATAACCTGGCTGAGATTCCCTGTGCTCTGTGGAAAGCCTTCCTGGGCACAGATCTCAGTTTCCAAGGGTGACTCTCATGCATGGCCTCCTAAAATCCCAACAAAACTCATGGCAATACCTCTCTGAGATCAGTTCCAGAACTCAGTCTCTAAGGGGAATCACACTAGAATTGAAGACCAGGTGGAGCCAGTCATATTTTTCAACAACCACACTACTAACCACAATTAAAACCAGAACACTTCCACATGGCCGTCATCTTCTTCCATATAGATACTCATTTTAACCTCTGGCTGGAGGTTTCCATGAGGGGCACAGCCCAAGACAGTGTCCAAAATAAGCTCCCTTGCCCCTCATTTGCTTAACGTTGGGGTGGCCTGAACACCTTCCTGTGAACCATGACTTATCAAATAGGCCTGCCGTTAATACTGCTCTGCTTCTCCAATTTGAGGACTACTGACTGTGGGGTTTAGATTCTTCATGTGAATTGGAATCATTGGAATCACCTATGGGCTATCCTCTGAAGGGCTTTGAAGAACTCATTTGACCCAAAGGCACCCTATTCTCACTTGATAGAGGTCAGGAACCTTACAGAGGTAGGGAGAGACTTCATCCACAAAAACTGCTCTTTTGGCCATTTTGGGTTTGGAAGAACACGTGGGATGTATAAGGTGCTGAGTATCTAACCACAGCCTCACACAGGGCCAAGAGGCTGTTTCAGAAACATCCATTTCCAAAGCAATTAAGCAAAGAGCCACAGGTGATGCCCATTAATTTCCATTTGAAAACAGTTTTCTTCAGGCTTCACAAATTAGTGTCCTGAAGTAAAGACCTTCCTGAAATTCAGGGCAACAGAACAATAGGTAAGCAAAAGGCCCAAAGAAGGGTTTCTCCACTGAGACTTTCCTGGTCCCACTGATATCTGAGTTTTCTTAGATTCTCGCCATTCCCTTCAGCTATCCAGTACATCACCATTTCACAGAGCTTGGAGGTGGTACATATCTTGGACACAAAACCATGAGGCTATTCTGGAGAGTTTCCAGAATTCAGGAAGAAAACAGAAACTACTGAGAGCAGATGTTGCCCTTCAATAAGACAAGCTGCAGTCCATTTTTAAATTGGGCAGGATGAACTCTTGGAAGCTTTCTACTAGACAGGACACATCCATTGATGCATTCTCTTTTCTAATGTCTACAATCACGGACAGAGTGGGATACACAGACATAGAAGCACTCGCCTTGTCAAACGACTTACTGGAAACAGTCCACACCAATCCAAAGAAAGAGCCTTTCCTACCTATTCTCAGAACATGAGACAAAACCACAAACCCACACACACACACTCAAAGGCACCTCCTTTGCTCAAGTAAGTCTGTGACTATCCAGAGTGTCCTCAGAATGGTGGGCCATTGTATGTTCCCCCAAAATGGCCTGTCCTGTATCAGATCTGGTCTCCTTGGCCAACACTTTGAAGTTGTTAGGAGCCATGGGTGAGCCACTACCTGCTTTCCCAGGAAAAGCTCCTCTTCAGAGCTTTCCTGTCATTTGGCCATCGTCACATCAGTAGGTACTAAGAAAGACTGACTCTGTTCTTGGTAAATCAAAACAAGTGAGACCACTGGGACTGGGACTGTGACTAGCTCTTGGTGCCTGTCTTCCAGGATCAAACGTCCAGAGAGTTCCATCACCAAGGCAGTGAGGTGAGGTCATTTCCTTCAGGAACTGAATGAGGTCACTGACTTGGCAACAACTTTGTCCTAACAGTTACTTCTAAGGGTCCCATGAGATGGAGGCTGTCCCTACTTCCTGTCACACTTTCACAGTTAGAATGGTATACCAACCATAGGTACCTGAGAACAGCTCTCCACACAGGCCTGGTTTGGTCCATCTTCTCTACATTAAGAAGGTAGAGGCTGATTCAGACACATCCCTTCATCCTGACCAGATAGTTTGCCATGGAAGATGTCTTTTGCTCTCTCAGGTCCTTCATAGCTTCCTTCATCATCTCAGGGCATCATTTCTGCATATACCTTTGATGTTCTCAGCAGGTGGAAGATCCCCTACATTCCTGTATTGTAAGACCAACTCTGTCCCTCCTCTTCTGTAAAGTTAGATTGAGAGAAAAGTGTATGTTTAGGGTTAATAACATGTTTGATTTGCGTTAGGAATCTTTCTGCCGGATGAATAATGGTATTGGGAGCCTGTGATATTTACAAAAAATATATAGGTAAAATATAAGTATAAAAACAGAAATCTAGGTAAGATTGGAAGCCAGAAGGGAACTGGGCCCTTGAGTGGGATACTTAGGTTTGAATTATGTTCTGCACATGTGTCTCAGATAAATTGATATACAATGGCATAGGACCTTATACCTTGGATAATTGATTGTTGAAGAGAACATCGAGTCAAAAAACTATAGTCAGTAGCATTAGGAAGATAGTCTGTAGGTTTAGAAAGAAGAGTGAGTATAGGATTTGGACCAAAAGTTCTTTAGCAATAGGGTTTCGGGTAGAGAGTGAATGTAAATGTCAGCATATGTGAAGTGTCAGTCACAATGATGAACTGGGGGAAATATGTATGAAAGCAGGTATCAATAAAGATATTACCAAATCAGGCAAAGTATGAAGTGAGTGATAGGATTAGACATATTCAACATGGTTGAGGTTGAATATATAATCTTAGGAAGAAACAAATATGTAGTCACCAATTTGATTTACATTTGAGAGCATTAGGCAACCTGGACATGGTTCTTTTTAGTAATCCATGCTCCCTTGGCATTTAGGCTTTGATACAATGATGAGTGTGACCTTCGTTTTTTGTGTCCAGAATATTCCTGTGATAAAATCTATATATAGATAAGGTGACATGAGTATTTCTTCCACCATTTCTGGGAGCAATATTTTGAAGACGTATAAATTAGTATTGAAGGGACAAAGAAGAGTACACTGTATCTATTAATATAGTGATAATGCATTAATAGACAATACTGTGAATAAAAAGCATAACTGGTTCCAACTTTAAATAATGGATTGAATTGAATCGTGAACATATAGAGGAAATCTTATATTGATATACAATTATTCATTCCAACCAGTTATACATCTAATGTTAATATTAATGTTATGGTTCATCATGAAGAGTGTGTGAGTTTAGCTTCGAAATTGATTATGGAAATTGAAAATAATGTATTTGGAAAGAAGTCTCATGAAAAGACCAGTCAAGTAACATGGAGGAATACATGTGTTCTGAAGCAAGAAGTGTTTGAAAGTGAAACAAATTCCTATATATTTTAAACTTGTGGAAGAAATACATATCCTATGATGTGCAAAAACTGAAGAAATAGTAATGTACCAGTGTTGGATTAAAATGAAGGTCAATTTTTACCCCATATACAGATTGCAGAATCACTTCAGTTGGGAGTTCATATCCCACTTGAATCAAAGTGTGAAATATGATATATCAAGAACTATGTAATGTTTTGAACAACCTACAATAAAAATTAATTTAAAAAAATAAAAAATAAAAAATAAAATGAAGGTCAATATAGACATCATGTCCCATAAGAATCTACTGGCATTGATGTTAAACTGGGTCAGTTACTGTAGAAATATTAGGATTTGTAAACACCATTGATTGAAATTAGTTTTCAGTACTGGGAAATAAATATGTATTTCAGGTGGATGAATATTTCTGAGAATTATCTTCTGAAAAGTTGATTATAAATTTATATACATGAACATGAATGAATTTACAGAGTGTGTATAAGTCACATACATTTCATATTTTGAGAAATCAGGAGTGTATATATATATATATATATATATATATATATATATATATATATATTTTAATAAACACAAATATACATTAAAAAGTATCAATATATATGCTAATCGTAATTCATCATGTAATATACATCATTCACAGATGCAAAATATTTATTATACTGAACATGGATTTATGTATAATATTGTTCTACTGGGAAGCTTACACATAGTTTGAATTTTCAGTTCCCACAGCGTTTAGGAGGACTGATCTCTTCTCACAATTTGTATCTGCCAATTCAGCCAACTCATGAAAATGTACGTGTGATACCAGGTAGGATTCTGTATGTGCATTTAAAAATACATGTGCTGAGTAGGCTACAGAGAAAGGGAGACAGGAATTCACATATTTGTGAACTTTATAAACACATGGAGGACTATTTCAATTAAAAATTGAGTAGATTTATAACACCTACCCTTAATCATGCAAAAGGGAAGTCCAACTGTACAGCATGCCTCCTCTGAACTGCTTGTATTTTTATTCTATTTGGGTATTATTCTTCATCATATTAGGATTAGTAGTCAGAGTATAGTAGGGTATGAGTTACTGTCAGGGATTCAGTATTTCGAATGGAAAATTGGAAATGGATCAATGTGTATGCAAATTAGTGTTACACAAAAATTTTCCCACTCTCATTTAGAACAATAACTTGACATTACCTTCACCCCAAGTAAGACACAATTAGAGAAAAAGAGTTAGAAAATCTTTGAATTCATACCTGAAATGAAAACTGCTCCGGATTTCACAACCTTGGAGATGGTAGAGGAGTTTCCAAAAGTAAGGGACAATGTAAAAACTCCACAAACCTGAAGATTTGCCAGCCTAAAGACGTCTGGAGAAACTGCCTCTAAGATGGACAGTTGAAATATATGTAGTTTTCAGGAACCTTAGCTTTTTTTCTAGTAAGACCATCAAACGTCTTTATGCATCTCTGTGACCTGGAGGACATGGTTTATAATTTTCCAATGAACATGAAGCAGTAGTGCTGAATTCTCTCTTTGTAGGTGAACTATGGCCACTGGGGGCTATGTGTCTCCCCATGTGGACTGTGAAGCCATTTCATCATCCTCCACTTTTTATAATGTCTCCTGCTGCACTGAGAGTTTTGCATTTGCTTCATGAAATACAAGGAGTTAAACTTGACCACAGTCCTGGAGGGAGTTCTGTCACATATGGTGGGTCAGGGACTGCAGGAGAATGCACCAACAGGACTTGTATACCACATAGGTTGCCTCCGTGACCATAGCAACCTGATTCTGAACATTGCCCTTAAACCTCTCCATATAACATGATGTGTTTACATACAATGTTCTGCTGGCTGCACCATGTCAGTCACAAGCCATTTGGAAGACAATGGCAGATCCACATGACCCCACCACAGATGTTTTATCACACACTTAATCACCTCTGCTCTAGGCCCACTATTCTGCAGGCTCCAAATTACTGGCATCTCTGTTCTACACCATATTCATGAAAGCCTGTTAATCAAGGCACTGTCTGGTACACTCATGATCAGCAACAGGACATCCAAAGGTTCTTCAGTGCCACCTGGTCATTGGAATTTTAAAAATTTCATGGTATTTATCTAGCCAATTTTCAAGGATGAAGTTGGAGGCACTGTTTATTTCAATTCATTCAGGAATCATTCAATGTTGAGGAAGATCATTTCAATGAAAGCTCTGGAGAACTCTCACAGGCAAGGCTTCCCAAAGAGTGGCCAAAAGGTCACATGAAGCCACGCCCATTGAGGTCTAAAATTGAGGTCCATGTGTTTTTTACTATCAAATATGGCTGCCAAGTCTTTCAGAATTAAATCATGTGATATCCTGTCTGAGATTCCCAGTGCTCTGTGGAAAGCCACCGTGGGCATAGATCTCAGTTTCCAAGGGCGACTCTCATGCGTGGCCTCTTAAAATCCCCACACAATTTATGGCAATTCTTCTTTGATATGTGTTCCAGAACTCAGGCTCTAAGGGGAATGACACCAGAGTTCAAGCCCAGGTGGATCCATTCATCTCTTCCAACTGCCACAAGAATGACCACAATTAAAACCAAAAGACACCCACATGGCCCTCATCTTCTTAAATATAGACATTCATCATATCCTCTGGCTGGAGGTTACCATGCAGGATGCATCCCAAGAGAGTGTCCAAAATAATGTCGCTTGCCCCTCATTTGCCTAAAGTGAGGGTGACATGGACACCCTTCCTGTGAACCAGGAGTGATCAAATAGGCCTGCCATTAATACTGCTCTCCTTCTCCAATTTGAGGCCTACTGACCCTCAGGTATAGATTCTTTATGTGATATGGAATCTTGAGAAAACACAAGCACCTCTGCAGGGATTTGAAGAACTCATTTGACCTAAAGGACTCCTCTTCACACTTGATGGAGGTAAAGAACCTAACAGAGGAAGGCAAGAGACTCATCCACAATGAGTGATTTTTTGCCATTTTGGTTTTGATTGCACAAATGGAATCTATCTTTAGATCTACCATGTGCTGAGAATCTAAGCCACAACCTCACACAGGCCCAAAAGGCTGATTCGGATATGTCCCTTTTCAAAGCAATTAAGCAAAGAGCCACATGTTATGCCCATTTATTTCCATTTGAAAACAGTTTTCTTCAGGCTTCACAAAGGGGTGGCCTGAGGCAAAGACCTTCTTGACATTCAGGGCAACATAACCATAAGTATGCAAATGAACTAAAGCAGGGTTTCTCCACTGAGAGTTTACTGGTCACACAGATATTTGAGTTTTCTAAGATGTTCCCATTCCCTACAGCTATCAAGCACATGGCCATGTCACAGAGCTTGGAGGTGGTACATATCTTGGACTCAAAACCATGGGCCTATTCTTGAGGTTTGCCGGAATTCAGGAAGAAAACAGGAACTTAGAAAGTTAGTAGGTGTTTCCCATGCATAAGGCGAGCCACAGTCCATTCCTAAATTGGGCAGGAAGAATGCTGGGAAGCATTCTACTAGACAGGACACATCCTTGATGCATTCTCTTTTCTAATGTCTACAACCACGGACAGAGTGGGAAACACAGACATAGAAGCACTCGCCTTGTCTAACGACTTACTAGAAACAGTCCACTCCAATCCAAACAAACTGCCTTTCCTACCTATTCTCAGAACATGAGACAAAACCACAAACTCACACCCACACCGACAAAGGCACCTCCTTAACTCAAGTAGGTCTGTGAATATCCAGAGTGTCCTCTGACTGGTGGACCATACTATGTTCCCCTGAAATGGCCTGACCTGTGTCAGATCTGGTCTCCTTGGCTAACTCTGTGAAGGTGTCAGGAGCCAGAGGTGAACCACTACCTGCTTTCTCAGAAACGGCTCCTCTTTAAAGCTTTCCTGGCATTTGGCCATCCTCACATCAGTAGTTACCAAGAAAGACTGACTCTGTCTTTGGTAAATCCAAACAAGTGTGACCACTGGGACTGGGACTGGGACTGGCTATGGGTGACTGGCTTCATGAATCCCAAGTTCAGAGATTTTAATCACCAAGGAAGTGAGGTGAGGTCACTTCCTTCAGGAACTGAATGAGGTTACTGCCTTGGCAACCACTTTGTCCTACAGTGGCTTCCAAGTGTCACATGAGAAGGAGGCTGCCCCTACTTCCTGTTACACTTTCACAAGATAGAACGGTATATCAATCATAGGCGCCCTGGGACAGCTACCCACACAGGCTGGGTTTGGTCCATTTTCTCTACATTAAGAAGAGAGAGGCTGATTCAGTCAGAACCCTTCATCCTGACCAGGTTGTTTGCCATTGAAGATGACTTTTGCTCTCTCAGGTCTTTTATAGCTGCCTTCATGTTCTTCAGAGATCATTTATGCATGTACCTTTGAGGTTTTCATCAGGTGAAAGATCTCATACATCTCTATCCCTGCTCTTCTGTAAAGTTAGATTGATGGAACAGTGAATGGTTAAGGTTAACAACATGTTTGATTTGGGTTAGAAATCATTCTGCTGGATGAATGATGGTATTTGGAACCTAAAATATTTAAAAGAATATAGAGGTGAAATATAATTATGAAAACAGAAATCTAGTTTAGATTCGAAGCCCAGAATGGCATTGGGACCTTGACTGGGATAATTAGCATTGAATTATGTTATGCACAGATGTCTAAGATGAATCTATAATCAATGGCATAGGATCTTCTACCTTGGATGATTGAATGTACAAGAGAACATCGAGTCAAACAGGGATAGTCGGTAGGATTAGGAAGATAGTCGGTAGGTATAGGAAGAAGAGTGAGTATAGTATTTGAAACAAAAGTTCTTTAGCAATAGGGTTTTGGTTAGAGAGTGAATATTTGTCAGCACATGTGAAGAGTCAATCACAATGATGAACTTGGGAAATATGTAGGAAAGCAGATATCAATAGAGACATTACAAAATCAGCCAAATATAAAGTGATAGGATTAGACTTTTTCAAAGGGTTCAGGTTGAATATATAATATTAGGAAGAAACACATATGTAGTCACGAATAGGATTGACATTTGAGAGAATTAGGCAATGTGGACATGGATGTTTTTAGTAATCCATGCTCACTTTCCATTTAGGCTTTGGTACAATAATAAGTGTGACCTTTGCATTTGGTGTCCAGAATATTACTGTAATAAAATGTATATGTAGATCAGGTGGCATGCGTATTTCTTCCACCATTTCCAGGAGCAATATTGTGAAGACGAATAAATTAGTATTTGGGGTACAAAGAGGTGTATGCTGTGTCTATGAATATAGAGATTATGCATACATAGATCATACTGGGAAAAAATATAACTGGTTCCAATTAAATAATGGATTGAATTGATATCTGAAAATATATAGGAAATCTTATATTGATATACAATCATTCATTCCAAAGAGTTATACATCTAATGGTAATCTTAGAGTTATGGTTTATAATGAAGGGTGTGTGAGTTTTGTTTCAAAAGTGATTACGGAAATAGAAAATAATGTGTTTGGAAAGAAGTCTCATGAGAAGACCAGTCAAGAAACATGGAGGAATACATGTGTTCTGAAGCAGAAAGTGATTGAAAGTGAAACAAATGCCTATAAACTTCCTAACTTGTGGAATAAATATATATCCTATTATGTGCATAAACTGAAGAAATAGTAATGTAACAGTGTTGAATAAAAATGAACTTCAAAATACACATCATGTTCCATAGGAATCTACTTGCATTGATGTAAACCTAGGTCAGTTACTGTAGAATGGAAAATTGCAAAATAAATCCAATCTGGAATGGGAAATTCTCAGGAGTTCACAACCTTGGATATGGTGGAGGAGTTTCTCAAAGTAAGGGACATTGTAAACACAACACAAACATGGAGCTCTGCTGGCCTAAAGACTTCTTGAGAAACTGGCTAAGAGGTTGGGCACTTAAATTTATATTGTTGTCTGGAGCTATAGCTTCTTTTGTAGTGAGACCATCAAAGCTGGGTGTGCATCTATGTGACCTGGAGGACATGGTATCTTATTTTATAATGAACATATGGCAGCAGTACTGAATTCCCTCTTTGTAGGTAAACTGTGGCCACTGGGGGCTAAGTGTCTCCCCATGTGGACTGTGAAGCCATTTGTTCATTCTCCATTTTCGTGGTGTTTCTTGCTGCTGCACTGGGAGTTTGGTATTTGCTTAACTATATACAAGGAGTTCAACGGGGACAAGTGCTGGTGGCTACCCCTACTTCATGTGACACTTTCACAAGTTAGAATGGTATATCAACCATTTGCACCCGGGAACAGCTCTCCACACAGGCCTTGTTTGGTCCTTCATATCTGCCTACATCTTCTCCAGGGGTCATATCTGCATGGACCTTTGAGGTTCTCAGCAGGTCGAAGATCCCCTATATTCCTGTATTGTAAGGTCTTACAATACAACTCTGTCCCGCTCTTCTGTAAAGTTAGATTGAGGGAACAGTGTATGGTTAGCATTAATAACTTGTTCAATTTGGGTTAGGAATTATTCTGAGGGATGAATAATGATATTGGGAATCTGCTATATTTATAAGAACATAGAGGTGAAATATATGTATGAAAACAGAAATCTAGGTAAGATTTGAAGCCCAGAAGGGAATTGGGCCCTTGATTGGGATACTTAGCATTGAATTACCTTCAGCAGAGATTTCTTGGATAAATCAATATACAATGGCATAAGACTTTGTACCTTGGATGATTGAATTTAGAAGGGAACATCAACTCCAAAAGGGATAGTCGGTAAGATTAGAAAGACAGTCGGTAGTTTTCGGAAGAAGTGTGAGTAGAGAATTTGGAAAAAAAAATTCTTTAGCAACAGGGTTTCGATTAGAGAGTGAATGCCAATGTCAGCACATGTGAAGAGTCATTCACAATGATGAACTAGGGAAAAAATGTAGGAAAGCAAATATCAAGGAAGACAATAGGAAATTAGGCAAAGTACAAAGTGATTGTTAGGATTAGATATTTTCAACAGGATTGAGTTTGAATATATAATCTTAGGAAGAAACAAATATGTAGTCACCAAAGAATGACATTTGAGAGCATTAGGCAACCTGGACATGGATGTTTTTAGTAATCCATGTTCACTTTCCATTTAGGCTTTGTAAAATCATAAGTGTGACCTTTGCAGTTTTGTCAAGAATATTACTGTGATAAAATGTATATGTAGATCAGGTGACATGAGTATTTCTTCCACCATTTCCGGGAGCAATATTGAGAAGATGTATTAATTAGTATTGGGGGTACAAAGAGGTGTACGCTGTGTCTGTGAATATAGAGATAATGCATGAATAGACCATACTGTGAATAAATAATATAACTGGTTCCACTTTAAATAATTCATTTAATTGATATCTGAAAATATACAGGAAATGTAATATTGATATAAAATCATTCATTCCAACCAGTTATACATCTAATGGTAATATTAGGTTATGGTTTATCATGAAGGGTGTGTCTGATTTTCTTCAAAAGGATTATGGAAATCGAAAATAATGTGTTTGGAAAGAAGTCTCAAAAAATCCAGTCAAGAAACCTGGAGGAATACATGTGTTCTAAAGCAGGAAGGGATTTAAAGTGAACCAAATGCCTCTAAATTTGTGAACTTGTGGATGAAATATATATGCTATGATGTGCTAAAAGTGAAGAAATAGTAATGTAGCAGTGTTGAATAGAAATGAAGTTCAAAATAGACATCATGTCCCATAGGAATCTACTTGCATTGATGTTAAACT
This sequence comes from Callospermophilus lateralis, assembly GCF_048772815.1. Lineage (NCBI taxonomy): Eukaryota > Metazoa > Chordata > Mammalia > Rodentia > Sciuridae > Callospermophilus > Callospermophilus lateralis. Next base: position 656,442 of record NW_027514688.1, on the reverse strand, counting down.
GGGTCAGTTAATGTAGAAATGTTAGGATTTGTATGAACCATTAACTGAAGTCAGATTTCAGTAATGGGAAACAAATATGTATTCAAGGTGGATGAATATTTCTGAGAATAATCTTCTGAAAAGTTGATTATAAATCCACATACATGAACATGAATGAATTTAGGGAGTGTATATAATACACATATATTTCATATTTTAAAAAACTTGGAGAGTCACACACACACACACACACACACACACACACAGACACATGCACAGACATTAAAAGTAGAAATATATATGCCAATCACATTTCATCATGAAATATATATAATCCACATATCGAAAAATATTCATTTTGCTTAACATGGATTCATGTATAATGTTGTTCTACTAGGAAGCTGACATAGGTTGAATTTTCAGTTTCAACAGCGTTTAGGAGAAATGATCTCTACTCACAATTTTTATCTTCCAAGTCAGTAGCCTCAAAAGAAATTATGTGTGATACCAGGTAGGATTCTATATGTGCGTATAAAAACACATGTGCTGAATAGGCTACAGAGAAAAGGAAACAGGAAGTCACATATTCGTTACCTTTAAAAACACATGTAGAACTATTTCAATTAAAAATTGACAATTTTTATAATACCTACCCTTTATCATGCAAAAGGCAAGACCTAGTATACACCATGCCTCCTCTGAACTGCTTGTATTTCTATTCTCTTTGGGTTATTTTTCTTCACCATATTAGGATTAATCGTCAAAGTCTAGTAGGGTATGGGATAGTGTCAGAGATTCAGTATTTTGGATGGAAAATAGGAAAATGAATCCAATGTGTACGCAAACATATGCTACACAAAAATCTTCCAACTCTCATCAAGAACAATGCCTTGTCATTACCTTCGACCCTAGTAAAACACAATTAGAGGAGAAGAGTTAGAAAATCTGTGAATTCATATGTGGAATAAAATATACTCAGTAGTTCAAAAAATTGGAGGTGGTAAAGGAGTTTCCAAAAGTAAGGGAAAGTTTAAACAGTCCACACACATGGAGCTCTGCTGGCCTAAAGACTTCTTGAGAAAGTCCCTCTGAGGTTGGGCACTTGAAATATATTTTGTTGTATGGAGCTTTAGCTTCCTTTGTAGTGAGACCATCAAAGATGGGTCTGCATCTATGTGACCTGGAGGACATGGTTTCTTATTTTCCAATGAACATGAGACCCTAGTGCTGAATTCTCTCTTCCTAAGTAAACTGTGGACACTGGAACCTAAGTGTCTTCCCGTGTGAACTGTGAAGTCATTTGGTCATCCTCCACTTTTCGTGGTGTTTCTTGCTGCTGCACTGGGAGTTTGGTATTTGCATCACGAAATACAAGGAGTTCAACTGGGACACAGTGCTGGAGGGAGTTCTGTCACGTGTGTATGGTCAGGTTCTGCAGGAGAATGCACCATCCAATATTCTATCTCTCATAGTTTGCCCCCGTGTCCATAGCAACCTGATTCTGAACATTTACCTGAAACCAAACCATATAACAATTTACCTTTACATATAAGGGTCTGCTGGCTGCACCTTGTGAGTCACAAGCCATTCTATATAAATGCCACATTTTTAATCCATTCATCTAATGAAGGGAATCTAGGTTGGTTCCACAGTCTTGCAATTGTGAATTGTGCTGCTATGAACATCGATTTATCAGTATCTCTGTAGCATGCTCTTTTTAGTTCTTTAGGGAATAGACCGAGAAGGGGAATAGGTCAAATGGTGGTTCCATTCCCAGCTTTCCAAGAAATCTCCATACTGCTTTCCAAATTGGCTGCACCAATTTGCAGTCCCACCAGCAATGTACAGGTGTGCCCTTTTCCCCACATCCTCGACAGCACATGATGGCGTTTGACTTCATAATGGCTGCCGATCTTACTGCAGTGAGATGGTATCTTAGGGTGGGTTTGTTTTGCTTTTCTCTGACTGCTAGAGATGGTGAGCATTTTTTCATGTACTTATTGATTGATTGTATGTCCTCCTCTGAGAAGTGTCTGTTCAGGTCATTGGCCCATTTGTTGATTGGGTTATTCATTTTCTTATTGTTTAATTTTTTTGAGTTCTTTGTATACTCTGGATATTAGGGCTCTATCTGAAGTGTGAGGAGTAAAGATTTGTTCCAAGGATGTAGGCTCCCTATTTACCTCTCTTATTGTTTCTTTTGCTGAGAAAAATGTATTTAGTTTGAGTAAGTCCCATTTGTTGATTCTAGGGATTAACTCTGGTGCTATGGGTGTCCTATTGAGAAATTTGGAGCCCGACACCACAGTATGTAGATGGTGGCAAAAGTTTTCTTCCACCAGATGCAGTGTCTCTGATTTGATATCAACCTCCTAGATCTATTTTGAGTTAACTCTTGTGCATGGTGAGAGGAGGGGATTCAGTTTCATTTTGTTACATATGGAATTTCAGTTTTCCCAGCACCATTTGTTGAAGATGCTATCCTTCCTCCATTGCATGCTTTTAGTCCCTTTATCAAATATAAGATAGCTGTAGTTTTGTGGATTGGTTTCTGTGTCCTCTATTCTGTATCACTGGTCCACCCGCCTGTTTTGTCACCAGTACCATGCTATTTTTGTTACTATTGATCTGTAGTATAGTTTGAGGTCTGGTATCGGTATACTGCCTGATTCACACTTCCTGCTTAGAGCTGTTTTTGCTATTCTGTGTCTTTTATTTTTCCATATGAATTTCATAATTGTTTTATCTATTTCTACAAGAAATGACCTTGAGATTTTGATCGGCATTGCATTAAACTTATAGAGAACTTTTGGTAATATCGTCATTTTGATGATGTTAGTTATGCTTATCTATGAACAGGGTATATTTTTCCATATTCTAAGATTTTCTTCTATTTCTCTCTTTAGGGTTCTGTAGTTTTCATTGTATATGTCTTTCACCTCTTTTGTTAGGTTGATTCCCAAGTATTTTATTTATTTTTTTGATGATATTGTGAATGGAGTGATTGTCCTCATTTCAATTTCAGAGGATTTGTCCCTGATATACAAAAATGCCTTTGATTTATGCGTGGTGATTTAATATCCTGCCACTTTGCTGAATTCATTTATTTCCTCTAATAGTTTCTTTGTAGACCCTTTTGGGTCTGCTAGGTATAGAATCATGTCTTTTGCAAATAGCGATAATTGGAGTTCTTCTTTTCCTATTTTAATGCCTTTAATTTCTTTAGTCTTTCTAATTGCTCTGGCCAGTGTTTCGATAACTATGTTGAACAGAAGGGGTGAGAGAGGGCATCATTGTCTTGCTCCAGATTATAGGGGGAATGCCTTCAATTGTTCTCCATTCAGAATGATGCTAGCCTGAGGCTTAGCAAAGATTGCTTTTACAATATTGAGGTATGATTCTGTTATCCCTAGTTTTTCTAGAGTTTTGAACGTAAAGTGATGCTGTACCTTGTCAAATGCTTTTTCCGCATCTCTCGAGATGATCATATGGTTCTTATTTTTAATCTATTGATGTGATGAATAACATTTATTGATTTCCGTATATTGTACCAGCCTTGCATCCCAGGAATGAATCCTACTTGATTATGGTGCACATTTTTTTTTATATACATGTTTTTGTGTCTGATTCGCCAGAATTTTTTTGAGGATTTTTGCATTTTTCCTGAAATACCTTGAAAAGTATTGGTTTTTGTTCTTCTTTAAAGGTTTTTTATAATTCTGCTCTATACCCATCCGGTCCTGGGCTTTTCTTAGTTGGTAGTATTTTCATGGTTTCTTCTATTTCCTCAATTGATATTGGAATGTTTAAGTTGTCTATATCCTCCTGACTCAATCTGGGCACATCATATGACTTAAGAAATTTATCAATGCCTTCACTATATTCTATTTTATTGGAGTATATTAATTCAAAATAATTTCTGATTTTCTTCTGTATTTCTGAAGTGTCTCTTGTTATATTTCCTTTTTCATTTCATATGCTAGTAATTTGAGTTCTCTTTCTTCTTCTCTTTGTTAGCATGGCTAAGGGTCTGTCGATTATATTTATTTTTTCAAAAAACCAATGTATTGTTTTGTCAATTTTTTCAATTGTTTCTTTTGTTTCGATTTCATTAATTTCTTCTCTGATTTTAATTATTTGTTGCCTTCTACTTCTTTTGCTGTTGTTTGCTCTTGTTTTTCTAAGATTTTGAGATGAAGTATGAGATCATTTATTTGTTGGTTTTTTCTTTTTCTAAGGAATGAACTCAAGCAATCAATTTTCCTCTTGGAACTGCTTTCAATGTGTCACATAGATTCCGATATATTGTGTCTGTGTTTTCATTTATCTCTAAGAATTTTTTAATTTCTTCCTTGATGTCTTCTATAACCCATTGATCATTCAGAAACCTATTGTTCATTCTCCAAGTGATGAATGATTTTTCCTTCCTTTTTTATCGTTGATTTTTAATTTCATTCCATTATGATCAGATAAAATGCATGGTATTATCTCTACTCCTTTTTATTGTCTAAGAGTTGCCCTGTGACATAATATATGATGTATTTTTGAGAAGGATACATATTCTGCTGAGAAAAAAGTGTAACTTCTTGATGATGGGTTGTATATTGTATATATGTCAATTAAGTCTAGGTTATTAATTGTGTTATTGAGTTCTATAGTTTCCTTATTCAACTTTTGTTTGGAAGATCTGTCCAGTGGTGAGAGAGGTGTGTTCATGTCTCCCATGATTACTGTATTGTGGTCTATTAGACTCTTGAAATTGAGAAGAGTTTGTTTGATGAACAAAGGTGCACCATTGTTTGTGGCATATATATTTATGATTGTTATGTCTTGTTGGCGTATGGTTCCCTTGAGTAGTATGTAGTGTCCTTCTTTATCCCTTTTGATTAACTTTGGCTTGAAATCTATTTTATTTGATATGAGTATGGACACTCCTGCTTGTTTCCGAAGTTCATAAGAGTGATATGATTTTTCCAAGTATCACCCTCAGTCTATGTATGTTTTTTCCTATAAAATGCGTCTCCTGTAGGCAGCATTTTGTTGGTTCTTGTTTTGTGATCCATTCTACTAGCCTGTGTCTCTTAATTGGTGAGTTTAAGCCATTAAGATTTTTGGTAATTATTGAGATATGGGTTGTTCTTCCAGCCATATTTGTTTATTTATGTTACTAAACATAGTTTGTTTTCCTCTTTGATTATTTTCCCCCCTTTAATGTCCTACCTCCCACTGTTGGTTTTCATTGGTATTTTCCATTTCCACTTCCTGTAATGTTTTGCCGAGGATGTTTTGAAGAGATGGTTTTCTAGCTGCAAATTCTTTTCACTTTTGTTTATCGTGGAAGGTTTTAATTTCATCTTCCATCTGAAGCTTAATTTCACTGGATACATGATAATTGGTTGGAACCCATTTTCTTTCAGTGTTTCAAATATGTTATTAAAGGATCTTCTAGCTTTCAGAGTCTGTGTTGAAAGATCAGCTGTTATCCTGGTTGGTTTACCACTAACTATAATCTGCTTCCTTTCTCTTGTAGCTTTTAAAATTCTCACCTTATTCTGTATGTAAGGTATCTTCATTACAATGTGTCTAGGTGTGGATCTCTTATGATTTTGCACGTTCGGCGTCCTGTAGACTTTTAGGATTTGGGATTTTGTCTCATTCTTCAAGTCTAGGAATTTTTCTCCTATTATTTCATTGAATAGATTGCTCACTCCTTTGGTTTGGACCTCTATACTTTCCTGTATCCCAATGAGTCTTATGTTTATTCTCTTTATGTTATCCCATATTTCTTGCAGTTTTGCTCATGGTTTCTTAACAGTCTTGCTGAGCTGTATATGTTCTTTTTGAGTTGAAATACTTTGTCTTCATTGTCTGATGTTCTATCTTCTAAGTATTCTGCTCTGATGGTAGTATTCTCAATTGAGTTTTTAAGATGGTTCATTACTTCCTGCGTTTCTAAGATTTCAGTTCGTTTGTTTTTTATAACCTCTATCACCCTGTATAGTTGATCTTTGCTACTTGGATTTTTTTATGTAATTCATTGTCGAAGTGATCTTTCATTGTCTGATTTTTGCTGTCTAATGTCTTCCTTGAGATTCCAGATCACCTGAAGCATGTATATCCTGAATTCTTTATCTGACATTCCATATGCTGCATCTATTACCTCTTCTAAAGTTGAGTTGACCTGCATTGCTTGTGGTCCTTTCTTTCCTTGTCTTTTCATACAGCTTGTGTTTCTTTCTGCTTGGTGAAACTGTTGTGTTTTTGTAATTTTCCCCCTGTATATTAATATTGCTCTTGTATAGTGGAAAAGTCTCCATTGCAGGTGCAGTTGGCGGCTGTGCTGCTCCTCCAATTGGGGTGATCTGTCTACCATGCTGACCGGCCGCTAGGCCTGTTCTGCCGGTCGGTCATACGTCTGCCTACCTTGCAGGCATGGGTGTCGGCTCTGCTTTGCCCCTACTCCAATTGGGGTGACGTGACTACCACGCCGGTGGGTCGCTGGGCCTGTTCCAGGCACAGGCGGCAGCTCTGCTCTACACCTTGATGACAAAATGAGAGAGACTCAGATGTTTGTGACTCACTTTCTTTACCAGGAGACCAACTATTTCTCTCGCCGCTGGTATCGATGAAGTTATCTCCTCCACCGCTTTGTGATCACATCAGATGTCTGCCATGTTGGTATCCCATGTAAATGGCAGCATTTCATTCCCTTTGTCGGGTGACCAAAGCAACGGGTGAGTCCTGACCGGCCCTCACAAGCCCCGTCTCAATCCTGTTGCCACTGTCTATGAAGGCTCAGTTGGCATTTACCTCTACAGTATTCAGCAGGACCCAGACCAAGAAACAGTTTCCGCACGTTCTTTAGCCCTGGGCCAGAGCAGTTCCGGGACCCGGAATTCAGCCGCTCCGGGCTCGGTGTATGTTCTCATAGGAGAACGATCCAAGAAACAATTTTCATGGGTTCTTTAGCACTGACCCTGAGTAATTTGTCTGCAAGATGAAGGTGAATGGCAGCCTGAAATTACCTATTCTGTATCTGAATGAGCTGTGATCAGTCGAAAACAGGGATGGTGACATCAGCTCTCCAAGATGGTGACCGCTATCTTCCTCTGTGGTCTCACCGGTGTGGAAAACCGAATTGGATCGCTTCCTTCCCCCATTTCAAACCCAGAATTCAGCACTGAGCACAGTGATTGCCCAGATGGCAGGAGCCCGCATAATCCACAGACTGTATCTTTGTGTTGCTCTCTCGTCGTTTCCCAGCGCGCATTGCAGACACTAGCCGTGGGGCGATTTGCTAAATAAGCAGCGTGACCCTCCGTGAGGACAAATTGCTGGTGTTTGAGTCCCCGTAGCTGGTCCTTGTGCAATGGAAATCCTTCCTGTAGGTTTTGGAGCACACCAATTTTCCTGGAAATTTCTAATAAGATAGATTTTAGCCGTTCTAACTCGTCCTTCTCCTGCAAAGTGACGCGGTACAGGTGGGTAATGAACTCCCATCGCTGCCATAATATGATCCCCTGAAGTTAGTTTTCAGTACTAGGGAACAAACATGTATTTCAGATGGAAAAATATTTCTGAGAATAATCTTCTCAAACGTTGATTATAAATCCAAATACATGAATATGAATGAATTTAGTTAGTGTATAATAAGACACATATATTTTATATTTTGAATAATCAGCAGAGTGAATACACACACACACACACACACACACACACACACACACCTAAATACAGACATTACAAAGTAGCATTATGTATGGCAATCGAAATTCACCATGAAATATATATCATCCACAGATCCAAAAATATTGATTTTACTAAATATGGATTTATGTTGTTCAACTAGGAAGCTCACCCATAGGTTGAATTTTCAGTTCCAACAGCATTTAGAAGAAGTGTTTTCTTCTAACAATTTGTATTTGCAAAGTCAGTTACCTCACAAATATGTACGTGTGATACCATGTAGTATTCTATATGTGCATATAAAAATGCATGTGCTGAATAGGCTACAGAGAAAGGGAGACAGGAATTCACATATTTGTTAACTTTAAAAACACATAGAGAACTATTTTAACTACAAATTGACAAGATTTATAACACCAACCCTTTATCATGCAAAAGGAAAGTACAACTATACATCATGCCTCCTCTGAACTGGTTGTATTTCTATTCTGTGTGGGTCATTTTACTCCATCATATTAGGATTAGTAGTCAGAGTCTAGTAGGTTTTGGGTTAGTGTCAGGGATTCAGTATTTCGAATTGAAAATAGGAAAATAAATTCAATATTTATGCAAATATGTGATACAAAAATATGTTCCCACTCTCATCCAGAACAATGCCTTGACATCATCTTCGCTTAAAGTAAGACACAATTAGAGGACATGATTTACAAAAATCTGTGAATACATATCTGGAATGGAATATGCTCAGGAGTTCATATACTTGGAGGTGGTATAGGAGTTTCCAAAAGTAAGGAACAGGGTAAACACTCCACAAACATGGAGCTCTGCTTTCCTAAAGACTTTTGAGAAACTGCCTCTGAGTTTGGGCACTTGAAATATATGTTGCTGTCAGGAGATTTAGCTTCCGTTCTAGTTAGACCATCATAACTGGGTCTGCATCTATGTGACCTGGAGGACATTGTTTCTTATTTCCCAATGAACATGAGGCAGCAGTGCTGAATTTTTTCTTTGTAGGTAAACTGTAGCCACTGCGCGCTAAGTGTCTCCTCGTCTTTACTGTAAAGCCATTTTTTCATCCTCCACTTTTTGTGGTGTTTCTTGCTGCTGCACTGAGAGTTTGGTATCTGTTTCTTGAAATACAAGGAGTTCCACTGGGACAAAGTGCTGGAGGGAATTCTGTCACATGTGGTGGGTCAGGGTCTGCAGGAGAATGCACCAAGCAAGCTTCTTTCCCACAGAGCTTGCCCCATTGACCATAGCAACCTGATTCTGAATATTGTCCTGAAACCTCTCCATATAACAAGATGCTTTTACATACAAGGGTCTGCTGGATGCAAAATGTCAGTCACAAGCCATTTGGAAGCCAATGGCAGATAAACATGGCCTCACCACAGATGTTATTTCAGACACCTCCCCACCACTGCTCTAGGCCAACTACTCAGCAGGCTCCAAATTACTGGCATCTCTGTTCTACAGCATTTTCGTGAAACCAAGTCAATCAAGGCACTGTCTGGTATACTCATAATCAGCAACAGGAATCCAAAGTTTCTCCAGTGCCACTTGGTCAAGGGAATTTCAAAAATTTGGTGGTATTTATCTAGCTATTTTTTAAAGATGAAGTTGGAGGCACTGTGGGTTTCCAATCATTCAGGAACCATTAAATGGCGAGGAAACTCATTTGAACGAAAGAAATGGAGAACTATCACAGGCAAAGCTTCCCAAAGTGTGGCCAAAAGGTCACATGAAGCCAGGCTCATTGAGGTCTACAATGTGAGCTCCATGTGTGTTTTGACTCTCAACTATGGCTGCCAAGTCTTTAACAATAAAATCGTGTGATATCCTGGCTGAGGTTACTTATGCTCTGTGGAAAGCCACCCTGGGCCTAGATCTCGGTTTCCAAGGGCGAATCTCATGTGTGGCCTCCTAAAATCTCAACACAATTCATGGCAATACTTCTCTGAGGACAGTTCCACAACTCAGTCTCTAAGGGGAATCACACCAGAGTTCAATCCCAGGTGGAACCAGACATCTCTTCCAACCGCCACACAAATGACCACAATTAAAAACAAAAGACTCCCACATGGCACTCATCTTCTTCTATATAGACACTAATAGTAACCTCTGGCTTGAGGTTTTCATGAGGGGCACAGACCAACACAGTGTTCAAAATAAGCACCCTCGCACCTCATTTGTCACAAGTCAGGGTTGCCTGGACACCCTTCCTTTGAACACGGAATGATCATAGAGCCCTGCCTTTAATACTGCTCCACAATTCCAATTTGAGGCTTACTGACTGTGGGATTTAGATTCTTTATGTGAACTGGAGTCATGAGTAATCACAAGCACCAGTGGGCTAGACTCTGCAAGGCTTTGAAGTACTCATTTGATGCAAAAAATCCCTATTCTCACTTGATGGAGATCAGGAACCTTATAGAGGAAGGCGAGAGACGTAGTCCACAATAAATGCTTTTTGGACATTTTGGATTTGGGTGCACACATGGGATCTTTCTTTAGGTCCATTAGGTGCTGAGTATCTAAGCCACAGCCTCACACAGGGCCAAGTGGCCAATTCAGACATATCCCTTTCCAAACAATTAAGCAAAGAGCCCCAGGTGATGCCCATTCATTTCCATTTGAAAACTGTTTTCTTCAGGCTTCACAAAGGCGTGGCCTAATCAAAGACCTTCCTCTTATTCAGTGCAACAGAAGAATAGGTATGCAAAAGGCCCAAAGCAGGGTTTCTCCACAGAGACTTTACTGGTCACATTGATATGTGAGTTTTCTGAGATGCTCCAATTCCCTTCAGCTATCCTGTACATGGCCATGTCCCAGAGCTTGGAGGTGGTACATATCTTGGACACATAACCATGAGCCTATTATGGTTAGTGGCCAGAATTCAGGCAGAAAACAGGAACTTAGGAAGACAGTAGGTGTTTCCCATCCAGAAGGCAAGCCAAGTCCATCTATAAATTTGGAAGGATGAATGCTGGGAAACTTTCTACTAGACAGAACACATCCATTGATGCATGCTCTTTCTAATGTCTTCATCCACGAACACAGTGGGATACCCAGACATAGAAACACACTCCTTGTCAAACGACTTTCTAGAAACCATCCACTCCAAAATGAACATACTGCCTTTCCTACCTATTCTCAGAAAATGAGACAAGACCACAAACTCACACCCAACCCACAAAGGCACCTCCTTCCCCCAAGTAGGTCTGTGACTATCCGGAGTGTCCTCTTACTGGTTGGCCATACTATGTTCCCAGAAATGGCCTGTCCTGTCTCAGATCTGGTCTCCTTGGCCAATTCTGTGAGGTTATTAGGAGCCAGCGGTGAGCCATTACATGGAGATGACTTTTTCTCTCTCAGGTGCTTCATAGCTGCATACATCTTCTCCAGGGATGATTTCTGTATGGACCTTTGAGGATCTTAGCATGTGGAAGATCTGCTACATTCCTATATTGAAAGACCAACTCTGTCTCTAATCTTCTGTAAAGTTAGATTGAGGGAACAGTGTATGGTTAGGATTAATAACATGTTCGATATGAGTTAGGAATCATTCTGCAGGAATGATTGGGAAGCTGCAATATTTACAAGAAAATATAGGTGAAATATTAGTATGAAAACAGAAATGTTGGTAAGATTTGAAGCCCAGAAGGGCATTGGGCCCTTGGTTGGGATACTTAGATTTGAATTATTTTCTGCAGAGATGTCTCAGATAAATTCAGTACAATGGCATAGGACCTTGTACGTTGGATGATGGAATGTTGAAGAGAACTTCTAGTCAAAAAGGGATAGTTGAAATTATTAGAAAGATATTCAGTTTCAGAAAGAAGAGTGAGTATAGGTTTTGGACAAAAGTTCTCCAGCAATAGGGTTTCGGATAGAGAGTGAATTTAAATGTGAGCACATGTGAAGAGTCAGTCACAATGATGAACTGGGGAAAATATGTCGGTAAGCAGATAACAATAGAGACATTAAGAAATCAGGAAAAGTATAAAGTGAGTGATAGGATTAGATATTTTCAACAGGGTTGAGTTTGAATATATAATCTAAGGAAGAAAAAAATATGTTGTCACAAATAGGATTGACATTTGAGAACACTAGGCAACATGTACATGGATGTTTTTAGTAATCCATGCTCACTTTCAATATAGGCTTTGGTACAATCATATGTTTGACCTTTGCATTTTGGGTCCCGAATATTACTGTGATAAAATGTATATGTAGATTGGGTGACATAAGTATTTCTTATACCATTTCTGAGAGCAATATTTTGAAGATGTATAAATTATTATTGGCGGTACAAAGATTTGTACTCTGTGTCTATGAATATAGAATTAATGCATGAATTGACAATACTGTGAATAAATAATATAAATGTTTCCACTTTAAATAATGGATTGAATTGATATGTGAAAATATACACAAAAACTTATATTGATATACAATCATTCATTCCAACCAGTTACACATCTAATTGTATAATTGCGTTATGTTTTATTATAAAGATTGTGTGAGATTTGCTTCAAAAGTGATTATGGAAATCGAAAATAATGTGTTTGGAAAGAAGTCTCATTAAAAGACCAGTCAAGAAACCTGGAGGAATACATGTGTTCTGAAGCAGTAAGTGATTTAAAGAGAAACAAATGCCTATAAATTTGTGAATTTGTCGATGAAATATATATCCTATGATGTGCATGAACTGAAGAAATATTAACGAACCAATGTTGAATAAAAATGAACATCAAAATACACACCATGTCCCATAGGAATCTAATTGCATTGATGTTAAACTGGGTCAATTACTGTAGAAATATTAGTATTTGTATGCACATTCACTGAAGTTAGTTTTAAGTACTAGAAAACAAATATGTAGTTCAGGTAAATGAATACTTTTGAGAATAATCTTGTGAAATTTTTATTATAAATCCACATACATGAATATGAATGAATTTCGGTAGTGTATATAAGACACATATATTTCATATTTTGAAAAATCTTGAGAGTGTATATATATATATATATATATATATATATATATATATATATATACACACACCCAAAACACACACAGAGATATTAAAAAGTACCAATATATAAGCCAATCAATATTCATCGTGAAATATATAACATCCACAGAAGCAAAATAATTTATTTTACTGAGCATGGATTTATGTACAATGTTGTTCTCCTAGGAAGCTCACACATAGGTTGAATTTTCAGTTCCAACTGCTTTTAGGAGGAGTGATCTTTTCTCACAATTTGTATCTCCAAGTCAGCCAAGTCACAAAAATGTACGTGTGATACCAGGTAGGATTCTATATGTGCATATAAAAATACATGTGCTGAATAGGCTACAGAGAAAGGGCATATAAAAATACATGTGCTGAATAGGCTACAGAGAAAGGGAGACAGGAATTCACGTATTTGTTAACTACAAAAACCCATGGTGAACTATTTTAATTAAAAATTGACTAGATTTATAACACCTACACTTTATCATGCAAAAGGCAAATCCAACTATACACCATGCCTCCTCTGAACTGTTTGTATTTCACTTCTGTTTGCATTATTTCTCTCCACCATATTAGGGTTAGTAGTCAGAGTCTAGTAGGGTATAGGTTAGTGTCAGGGATTCAGTATTTTGAATGTAAAATAGGAAAATGAATCAAATGTGTATGCAAATATGTGCTACACAAAATCTTCCTACTCTCATTCACAACAATACCTTGACACTATCTTTGCCCCAAGTAGGACAAAATAAAAGAAGAAGATTTAGAAAATCTGTGAATACATATCAGGAATGGAACATGGTTACGAGTTCACAATATTGGAGGTGGTAGAGGAGTTTCCAAAAGTCAGGGACAGGGTAAATACTGCACAAATATGGAGATCTGCCAGCCTAAAGACTTCTGGAGAACCTGCCTCTGAGGTTGGCCACTTGAAGTATATGTTGTAGTCAGGACCTATGGCTTCCTTTCTAGTGAGACCACCAAAGCTGGGTCTCCATCTATGTGACCTGCAGAACATGGTTTCTTATTTTCCAAAGAACGTGAGGCAGCAAGGCTAAATTCTCTCTTTGTAAGTAAACTCTTGCCACTGAAGGCTAAGTGTGGCCCCGTGTGGACTGTGAAGCCATTTGGTCATCCTCCACTTTTCATGGTGTCCTTGCTGCTGCACTGGGAGTTTGGTATTGGCTTCAGGAATTACAAGGAATTCAACTGGGTCACAGTGCTGGAGGGAGATCTGTCACGTGTTGTGCGTCAGGGTCTGCAGGAGAATGCACCAACCAGGCTTCTATCCCACATAGCTTGCCCCCTTGACCATAGCAACCTGATTCTGAACATTGCCCTGAAACCTCTCCATTCAACAAGATGCCTTTACATACAAGGGTCTGCTGGCTGCACCATGTCAGTTACAAGCCTTTTGGCAGATCCACATGACCCCACCACAGAAGTTTTATCACAGACCTGGAAAACACTGCTCTAGGCCCACTACTCAGCAGACTTTAACTTATTTGCATCATTGTTCTACACCATTTTCATGAAACCCAGTCAATCAAGGCACTGTCTGGTACACTTATGATGAGCAACAGGAAATCTAAAGTGTATCCAGTGTCACCTGGTGATGGGAATTTCAAATTTTTATGATGTTTATCTAGCCATTTTTCAAGGATGAGGTTGGAGGCACTGTGGGATTTAATTCATTCTGGAAACATTAAAAAGTGAGAAAGCCCATTTCAATGAAAGATCTGGAGAACTCTCACAGGCAAGACTTCCCAAAGAGTGGCCAAAAGATCAAATGAAGCCAGGCCCATTGAGGTCTACAATGTGAGGTCCATGTGTGTTTTTACTCTCAACTATGGCTGTCAAGTCTTTCAGAATAAAATCATGTGATATTCTGGCTCAGATTCCCAGTGCTCTGTGGGAAGCCCCCCGGGCCTAGATCTCAGTTTCCAAAGGCCACTACCATGCGTGGCCTCCAAAAATCCCAACACAATTCATGGCAATACATCTCTGCAGTCATTTCCAGAACTCAGTCTCTAAGAAGACTCACACCAGGGTTCAAGCCAAGGTGGACCCAGTCATCTCTTCCATCAGCCAAACAAATGACCACAATTAAAACCAAAACACTCCCACATGGCTCTCAACTACTTCCACATAGACACTCATCATAACCTCTGGCTGGAAGTTTCCATGAGGGGTGCAGCTGAAGACAGTATACAAAATATGCTCCCTACCCTCATTTGTCTAATGTCAGGGTGGCTTGACAACCTATCTGTGAACAAGGAGTGATCAATTAGGCCTGCCATTAATACTGCTCTGCTTCTCCAATTTGAGCCTTATGTCTGTGGGGTTTAGATTCTTTATGTGAATTGGAGTTATGAGAAAATCCAAGCACCTATGGGCTTGCCTCTGCAGGGCTTTGAAAAACTTTTTGAACCAAAGATACCTATTCTCACTTGATGGAAGTCAGGAACCTTACAGAGGAAGGCGAGAGACTTCATCCACAAGACTGCTCTTTTTCCATTTTGGTTTTGGATGCACACATGAGATCTTTCCTTAGATTCATCAGGTGGTGAGAATCTAAGTCACAGCCTCACACAGGGCCAAGAGGCTGATTCAGACACATCCCTTTCCACGGCAATTAAGCAAAGAGCCACAGGTGATGCTCATTATTTTCCATTAGAAAACTGTTTTCTTCAGGTTTCACAAAGGGGTGGACTGAGGCAAAGACCTTCCAGACATTCAGGGCAACGGAACAATAGGTAAACAAAAGGCCCAAATCAGTGTTTCTCCACTGACACTTTACTGGTCACACTGATATCTGAGTTTTCTGAGTTCCTCTCCATTCCCTTCAGCTATCCAGTACAAGGCCATGTTATAGAGTTTGGAGGTGGTACATATCTTTTACACAAAACCATGAGCCTATTCTTGAGAGTGGCCAGAATTCAGGAAGAAAACAGGAACTTAGGAAGATAGCAGGTGTTGCCCATTCATAAGGAAAGCCGTAGTCCATTCATAAATTTGGCAGGATGAATGCTGAGAAGCTTTCTACTAGACAGAACAATTCCATTGATGCATTCTCTTTTCTAAATGTCTATAACCACAGACACAGTGGAATTCACAAACCCACAACCACACCCACAAAGCAACTCTTTCCTCCAAGTTGGTCTGTGACTATCCAGAGTGTCCTCTGACTGGTGGGCCATACTATGTTCCCCAAAATTGCTTGTCCTGTCTCAAATCTGCTTTCCTTTGCTAACTCTGTGAAGTAGTCAGGAGTCAGCGGTGAGCCAATACCTGCTTTATCAGGAAAGAATTATCTTCAGAGCTTCCCTGGCATTTGGCCATCCTCACATCAGTAGGTAAGTGCCGCAGCCCGGCTGGCTGGGCAAAATAACCGGGGGGGTGACGAACAACTTGGGTAGACTGATGCAGCAGGAGTGGAAGCCGATTATTTTTGAATAAGAGCGGTATTTATACATTTTACACAGCCTATCTAATTAGCATGAAATAGATACAGCAGTCAAACAATAAGGAATCTCCACACTTAATGGCTCACTTTTGTTACTTCACAAACCACTCCCTCTGGCATTTTGCCAGGCGCCATCCAGACTTTTTTACAGACTCTAACATTTCTCTGGTAATATAACAGGTGCCAATCTGACTTGTTTACAGACCTTAACAGGTAAGAAAAAAGACTGACTCTGTCTTTGGTAAATTCAAACAAGTGAGACCACTGGGACTGGGATTGGTAATGGCTCTGGGTGCCTGGCTTCCTGGATCCCAAGTTCAGAGACTTTCATCATCAAGGAAGTGAGGTGTGGTCACTTCTTTCAGGAACTGAATGAGGTAACTGCCTTGGCAACCACTTTGTCCTAACAGTTGCTTCCAAGGGTCCCATGGGATGGAGGCTGCCCCTACTTCCTGTGACACTTTCATATGTTAGAATGGTATATCAACCATACGCACCTGGGAAGAGCTTTCCACACAGGCCTGGTTTGGTCTACTCTACATTAAGAAGAGTGAGGCTGATTCAGACACATTCCTTCATCCAACCAGGTTCTTTGCCATGGAGATGTCTTTTGCTCTCTCAGGTCCTTCATAGCTGCCTACATCTTCTCCAGAGATCATTTCTGCATGTACCTTTGATGTTCTCAGCAGGTGGAAGATCCCATACATTCCTGTATTGTAAGACCAACACTGTCGCTGCTCCTCAGTAAAGTTAGATTGAGGGAACAGTGTATGATTAGTGTTATTAACATGTTCGATATGGGTTAGGAACCATTCTGCTGGATGAATAATGGTATTGGGAACCTGTGATATTTATAAGAATATAGAGGTGAAATATATGTACGAAAACAGAAATCTAAGTAAGATTTAAAGCCCAGAACTTCATTTGTCCCTTGATTGGGATACTTAGCGTTGAATTACATTCTGCACAGATGTTTCAGAGAAATCGATATACAATGGCATAGGACCTTTCACCTTGGATGATTGAATGTAGAAGAGAACATCCAGTCAAAAAGTGATAGTCGGTAGGATTAGGAAGATAGTCGGTAGGTTTAGGAAGAAGAATGAGTGTAGGATTTGGAACAAAAGTTCTTTAGAAGTAGGGTATCGCTAAGGGAGTGAATGTAAATATCAGCACATGTGATGAGGAAGTCACAATGATTAACTGGGGAAAATATGTAGGAAAGCAGATATCAATAGAGACATTACAAAATCAGGCAAAGTATAAAGTGAGTGACAGGATTAGACATTTTCAACATGTTTGAGTTTGAATATATAATCTTTGGAAGAAACAAATATGTAGTCACCAATAGGATT
The DNA here is from genome assembly GCF_048772815.1 of Callospermophilus lateralis. Taxonomy (NCBI): domain Eukaryota; kingdom Metazoa; phylum Chordata; class Mammalia; order Rodentia; family Sciuridae; genus Callospermophilus; species Callospermophilus lateralis. The sequence continues at coordinate 638,932 of NW_027514688.1, read as the reverse complement.
TTCATTTGAGAGCATTAGGCAACCTGGACATGGATGTTTTTAGTAATCCATGTTCACTTTCCATTTAGGTTTTGTACAATCATAAGTGTGACCTTTGCTTTTTGTGTCCAGAATATTACTGTGATAAAATGTATATGGAGATCAGGTGACATGGGTATTTCTTCCACCATTTCTGGGAGCTATATTTTGAGGACGTATAAATTAGTATTGGGGGTACAAAGAGGTGGACCTGTGTCTATGAATATAGAGATAATTCGTGAATAGACTGTACTGTGAATAAATAATATAACTGGTTCCACTTTAAATAATGGATTGAATTGATATCTGAAACTAAGTAAGAAATCTTATATCGATATACAACCATTCATTCCAACCAGTTATACATCTAATGGTAATATTAGTGTTATGGTTTATTGTGACGGGTTTGTGCGTTTTGCTTCAAATGTGATAATGGAAATCGAAAATAATGTTTTTGGGAAGAAGTCTCATGAAAAGAGCAGTTATGAAACATGGAGGAATACATGTGTTCTCAAGCAGGAAGTGATTGAAAGTGAAACAAATGCCTATAAATTTGAGAAATTTTGATGAAACATATATGCTATGATGTGCATAAACTGAAGATAGTAATGTACCAGTGTTGAATAAAAATGAACGTCAAAATACACATCATGTCTCATAGAGTCTACTTGCATTGATGTTCAACTGGGTCAGTTACTGTAGAAATATTAGGATTTGGGGGGGAATTAATAATACAATTTATTTTAGCACTAGCATGCCACAGAATGTAGAGGAAAGATCAATGGATTTTTAGTTATAGCACTAATAATCTAACATTTAGTGACTATTTTGGATAGTCTAGAAATTACATAAGGCTATGTAACATATTTTTTTATTTAACATTCATCAAAGCTTGGAATTTTCGTAATATTTCTTCTTTTTTCTTTTTTTATTTTTTCAGTTGTTGATTGACCTTCATTTTGTTTATTTGTATGTGGTGCTGAGAATAGAACCATGTGCCTCACACATGCTAGAAAAGCATGTTACCTCTGAGCCACAAACCCAGCCCCTCCACTTCTATCTTAACATCATACACTCATGTCCCTCTTCTTTACTCACTTTCTTCCTCATTTTCCCCCTTCTCTCCCTTCCTTTTTGGTTTCCCCTCCATATCTATTTTTCTCTCATGTCATTACAAACAGTAGTATGCTATGAAATTTAAATTTAAGACTGTTTTTTATAGTCATTCTTTTTCTTGAGAAAATTTAAAAATTATAATCACCTGATAGATATATTACAATACATTTATTATACATATGTATCTATATTCATGCATATGCATTACATATATTATATATATACATATATATTTAAAAGTACTTTGATTTTCCTGTTAGAAATAATATAGACCAAGTCTTTCTTAATTCTCAATACTTCCATAATTAACAACTTACAGTGAAAATCAAATAAACATATTTAAGTAAACAGGTATCATTCTTATTTATCAATACTGATAATTTAAAGTTTTATATCACATTAAGTGGTAATGTCGCATATTAACTCTTATGAATTAGAGAAATTTTATTTGAACAACCTATTATTTAAGGACCATATGCACTGACATTTTAAATGGTTTTCTTGTGATTTCAATTTCTATCAATTGTGTATTAATTGCCAAATACTTATTTTAGTACTTTTCATTTTCATAATTGATATAAAGTCAATTGTTTAATTCTTCTTGTAAGTAGTTACTTATTACAGTAGGGACATTATTAATAATATTACATCTTTATAAGAAAAATGGTACAAATTTATTTTCATGCAAAATTAAGAATAATTGCATGCTCTAGATGTTTGATTGTTGATACATATAACAAAGAGCTTTTGATGAGTCTCTTCCCCAGTAAAACATAAAATGCAAAGATATAGTTAGGTTTGTATGTCCAAATAAAGATAAGAAAAAATACACATTATCAGCTAGAAACTATTAAATAAAAGATGAAAAGAACAATCCAACACATTGTACGAACTTGTCAGATGAGGTAGTATTCTCGAAGAATAGCCTAAGACTAGACCTTGTCCATGAGAAAATATTCACGAAAAAAATGAAATATGAAAAGTGTAGAAAATGCTATGAATTTTTCATGAAGTTAGGTGAATTATCCTTTAATCTCAATTTATGTGCATTTTCTGGTAAAATAAATTTGTGATATTCACAAAACAAAGTTTCTGTATAGCAAAATGAATACATCTGAACCCATTTTTAGCTGATTTCTTCCCACTAAATTTTAAACCTTTATTTATTTATTTATTTTTATTGGTTGTTCAAAACATTACAAAGCTCAAGATATATCATGTTTCATACATTTGACTCAATTGGGTTATGAACTCCCATTTTTTCCCCAAATACGAATTGTAGAATCACATCGGTTACACATTTACATTTTTACATAATGGCATATTAGTGACTGTTGTATTCTGCTACCTTTCCTATCCCCTACTATCCACCCTCTCCTCCCCTCCCATCTTCCCTCTCTACCTCATCTGCTATTGTTCAATTCTCTCCATTGTTTCTTCCTCACTTCCCCTCACAACATCTTATATGCAATTTTGTGTAACATTGAGAGTTTCCTACAATTTTCATAAGCTTTCCCTTCTCTCTCCCTTTCTCTCCCCCCATTCGTCTTTGTTTAAAGTTAATCTTTTCCTCATGCTCTTCCTCCCTGTTCTGTTCTTATTTGCTCTCTTTATAACAGAGAAGACATTTGGCATTTGTTTTTTAAGGATTGGTTAGCTTCGCTTAGCATAATATGCTCTAATGCCATCCATTTTCCTGCAAATTCTATGATTTTGTCATTTTTTGTGCTGTGTAATACTCCATTGTGTATAGATGCAACCTTTTTTTTTATCTATTAATCTATTGAAGGGCATTTAAGTTGGTTCCACAGTCTAGCTATTGTGAATTGTGCTGCTATGATCATTGATGTGGCAGTATCCCTATAGTACGCTCTTTTAAGATCCTCAGAGAACATTCCAAGAAGGGTGATAGCTGGGTCAAATGGTGGATCCATTTCCAGCTTTTCCAGGAATATCCATACTTCTTTCAAAATTGGCCTCACCAATTTGCAGTCCCACCAGCAGTGTACAAGTGTATCCTTTTCCCCAAATCCTCGCCAACACTTATTGTTGTTTAACTTCATAATGGCTGCTGATCTTACTGGAGTCAGATGGTATCTTAGGGTGGTTTTGATTTGCATTTCTCAGACTGCTAGAGATGGTGAGCATTTTTTCATGTACTTGTTGATTGATTGTATGTCCTCCTCTGTGAAGTGTCTGTTTAGGTCCTTGGCCCATTTGTTGATTGGGTTATTTGTTATCTTATTGTTTAATATTTTGAGTTCTTTGTATATTTTGGATATTAGGACTCTATCTGAAGTGTGAGGGGTAAAAATTTGTTCCCAGGATGTAGGCTCTCTATTTACCTCTCTTATTGTTTCTCTTCTTGAGAAAAAACTTTTTAGTTTAAGTAAGTCCCATTTGTTTATTCTTATTATTAACTCTTGGGCTACTGATGTCTTATTAAAGAATTTGGAGCCCGACCCCACAGTATATAGATCATAGCCAACTTTTTCTTCTATGAGACGCAGTGTCTCTGATTTGGTATCTAGCTCCTTGATCTATTTTGAGTTAACTTTTGTGCATGGTGAGAGAACGGGATTCAGTTTCATTTTGTTGCACATGGATTTCTAATTTTCCCTGCACCATTTGTTGAAGATGCTATCCTTCATCCATTGCATGTTTATAGCCACTTTATCAAATATAAGAAAGTTGTAATTTTGTGGATTGGTTTCTCTGTCCTCTATTCTATACCATTGGTCCACCTGCCTGTTTTGGTACCAGTACCACACTGTTTTTGTTACTCTTGCTTTGTAGTAAAGTTTGAACGCTAGTATCGCTATACCTCCCGATTCACACTTCCTGCTTAGAATTCCTTTTGCTATTCTGTGTCTTTTGTTTTTCCATATGAATTTCATGATTGCTTTATCATTTATACAAGAAATGCCGTTGGGATTTTGATTGGCATTGCTTTAAACCTGTAGAGAACTTTGGGTAATTTCGCCATTTTGATGAATTTAGTTCTGCCTATCCATGAACAGGGTACATTTTTCCATCTTCTAAGATCTTTTTCTATCTCTCTCTTTAGGGTTCTGTGGTTTTCACCTCTTTTGTTAGGTTGATTTCCAAGTATCTTATTTTCTTTGAGGATATTTTGAATGGAGTGGTTTTCCTCATTTCCATTTCAGAAGTTTTGTTGCTGATATACAGGAATGCCTTTGATTTATGCGTGTTGGTTTTATATCCTTCATTTATTAACTCAAGCAGTTTTTTTGTAGACCCTTTTGGGTCTGTTAAATATATTACCATGTCATCCACAAATAGCGATAATTCAAGTTCTTCTTTTCCTATTTTTATGCCTTTAATTTCTTTTGTCTGTCTAATTGCTCTGGCTAGTATTTCAAGAACTAAATTGAATAGAAGTGGTGATAGAGGGCATCCCTGTCTTGTTCCAGATTTCAGAGGGAATGCCTTCAGTTTTCTCCATTTAGGATGATCCTAGCCTGAGGTTTAGCATATATAGATTTTACAATGCTGAGGTAAGTTCCTGTTATCCCTAGTTTTTCTAGTGTTTTGAACATAAAGGGATGCTGAACTTTGTTGAATGTTTTACTACATCTATCGAGATGATCATATGGTTCTTGTCCTTATGTCTATTGATGTGGTGAATAGCATTTATTGATTTCCGTATATTGAACCAGCCTTGCATTCCAGGGATGAATCCTACTTGATCATGGTGCACAACTATTTTGATATGTTTTTGTATTCAATTCACACGGATTTTATTGAGAATTTTTGCATCCAACTTCATTAGAGATATTGGTCTGTAGTTTTCTTTTTTGAAGTGTCTTTGTCTGGTTTTGGGATCAGGGTGATTTTGGACTCCGAGAATGAATTTGGAATAGCTCCTTATTATTCCATTTCTTGATATAGCTTGAATAGTATTGGTATTAATTCTTCTTCGAAGGTTTTGTTGAACTCCGCTGTATACCCATCAGGTACAGGGCTTTTTTTGATTGGTAGTCTTTTGATGGCTTCTTCCATTTCTTTCTTTGCTTTTGGTCTGTTAAAATTGTGTGTGTCTTCCTGACTGAATATGGGCAGATCGTATGACTTAAGAAATTTATCGATATTATAACTATCTTCTATTTTATTGGAATATAGGATTTCAAAACACTTTCTAATTATCTTCTGTATTTGTGTACTGTCTGTTGTGATATTGCCTTTTTCATTCCGTATGTTAGTAATTTGAGTTCCCTCTCTTCTTCTCATCCTTAGCATGGCTAAGGGCCTGTAAATCTTATTTATTTTTTCAAAGAATCAACTTTTAGTTTTATCAATTTTTAAAATGTTTTTTTTTTGTTTCAGTTTCGTTGATTTCTGCTCTAATTTTAATTATTTCTTGTCTTCTACTACATTTGCTGTTGTTTTGCTCTTCCTTTTCTAGGTTTTTGATGTGTACTGTGAGTTTATTTATTTGTTGTTTTATTCTTTTTTTGAGGAAAGAACTCCAAGAAATGAATTTCCCTCTTAAAACTGCCTTCTTTGTGTCCCATAGATTCCAGTATGTTGTGTCTGTATTGTCATTTGATTCTAAGAATTTTTTTATCTCCTCCTTTATGTCTTCTGTAACCCATTGATCATTCAGTAGAATATTGTTCATTTTATATCTGATGTAGGATTTTTCCTTCCTTCTATTCTCATTGATTTCCAGTTTCATTCCATTATGATCAGATATGGTGCATCGTATTATCTCCACGCCTTTATATTTACTAAGAGTTGCCCAATGGCATAATATATGGTCTAACTTGGAGTAGGATCCATGTGCTGCTAAGAATAAAGTGTATCCACTTGATGATGGTTGATATATTCTATATATGTCGGTTAAGTCAAGGTTATTGATTGTGCTGTTGAATTCTATAGTTTCTTTATCAGTTTTTTATAGAGGATCTGTCTAATGGCGAGAGCGGTGTGTTGAAGTCACCCATAATTATTGTGTTGTAGTCTATTTGACTCTTGAACTTGAGGCGAGTTTGTGTTATGAGCGTTGCAGCTCAATTGTTTGGTGCATACCAATTGATAGTTGTTATGTCTTGTTGGTGGATGGTTCCTTTTAACAATATATAGTGTCCTACTTTATCCCTTTTGATTAACGTAGGTTTGAAGTTGATTTTATATGAGTATGGCCACTCCTGCTTGCTTCCGAGGGCCACGTGAGTGGTATGATTTTTCCCAACCTTTCACTTTCAGCCTGTGTATGTCTTTACCTATCAAAAGAGTCTCCTGAAGGCAGCATATTGTTGGATTTATTTTTTTGATCCAGGTTACTAGCCTATGTCTCTTGATTGGTGAGTTTAGATTTTTAACATTTAAGGTTACAATTGAAATATGATTTATACTTCCAGTCATGTTTATTTATTTATTTATTTTAATTTGGGTAGTTTTTACTTTTTGGTTATTTTCTTACCCCTTTACTGAGATACCTCCCGCTGTTAGTTTTGGGCACTATTTTTCAATTCCTCTTCTTGTAGTATTTTGCTCAAAATGCTTTGCAGTGCTGGTGTTCTGTCTGCGAATTCTTTTAGCTTTTGTTTATCAAGAAAGACTTAATTTCATTGTCAAATCTGAAGCTTAATTTTGTTGGATACAGTATTCTTGGTTGGAATCCATTATTTTTCAGTGTTTGAAATACATTGTTTAAAGATCTTCTCGCTTTCAAAGTCTGTGATGAAAAATCAATTGTTAACCTAATTGGTTTACCCCTGAATGTTATCTGCCTACTTTCTCTCGTAGCTTTTAATATTCTCTCCTTGTTCTGTATGTTGGCTATCTTCATAATTATATGTCTTGGAGTTTGTCTATTATGGTTTTGAATGTTTGAGGTCCTGTAGGCTTCCAGGATATGGCAATCCATTCCATCTTTCATATCTGGGACGTTTTCTAGAATTATTTCATTTAATATGTTGTCCATTCATTTGGTTTGAATCTCTATGCCTTCTTCTATCCCGATGACTCTCAAATTTGTTTTTTTTTATGACATCCCATATCTCTTGAATAGTTGCTCATGGGATTTAAGCATGTTTTCTGTGTTGACTATATTCTTTTCAAGTTGACAAACTTTGTCTTCATTATCTGATGTTCTGACTTCTACTTGATCTAGTCTATTTGAAATATTCTTGTTTGAGTTTTTAATTTGGTTTATAGTTTCCTGCATTTCTAGAATTACTGTATGATTTTTTAAAAGATCTCTATCTCCTGGTAAACCTTGTTCTTTGCCATTTGAATTTGGTTGTTTAATTCATTTTCAAAATATACTTTTATTTCTTGGACTTGCTGCCTCATGTCTTCTCTATTATTCCTTTCCATCTGAGTTAGGTACGACTTAAGTTTTTTCCCTATCCCTGTTTCTGATGCTTCTAGGTTCTCCTGTAGTATTAAGTTGTCCTTCATTGTTTCTACACCTTTTTTTCCCCTTGTTTTTTCATGATGTTCACGTTATTCTCTGGCTATATTTGATTGCTGTGTTTCTGCTCTCTTCTATAGATTTGTAATGGGTTTATATATCTCTGTTTTCTCTCCTTTGTGTTGCTAGACTATGCCTGCTTAAGTGGATTTCGCTGTTAAGGAATTCTGACAGCCGAGCTCCAGTGATGTCACCTCTCTGCTGTGGTGGGCCCCAGGCTCCTTGCCGGAGTGTCCGAATTGGGGGGTGTACTGGATTGTCTCTTGTTGGTTTCAGCTCCCGGTCGCTGGCATGCCGGCAGTCTCCAGCCACCCAGTAGCGCGGGCAGCGGATGGGCTGTCGCCGGTGGGTGGGTGATCTCTAGCCACACAGTTGCGCGTTCGGTCGTCGGCAGGCGCGCGTTCTCCAGCCGTCAAGACATGCCGTCAGCAGGTGGGCTGGCGCCGGCAGGAAGGTGGTCTCCAGTTGCCCAGTCACACTGGCAGCGCTCTGGCGTTCTCCAGCCACCCAGTCAGGAGGGCCTGGCCTCTAGTCCCCTGGTTTATCCTGCTAGTCCTTATTTCTCCTGCTAGACCAGATTTCTCCTGAGTGATGCTTCTCGGCAGCTCAAACTGTTCTCTGGGTCTGCCGTTTGTTGGTTGGGGAGGGTGTCTATTGTGAACCCTGGAACTCTATTGTTTTAATATTTTCCGCTTGCCCCTCGCCCCGCACTGGCTAGACAAGTTTCATTTTTGCCACTGATGGGAAGGGGAGATGAAGGTCAGGTGCCTCTAGTTTTCCCCCAGTCTTTATGCAGACTTGCTCTGATTATCCCTCCCCCAAAAGCCTAGGAGAGATTTTATGCGAATTTTCCTCTGTATGTGAGATGAGCTGAGAAACACACACCTGTTTTATTGTTGCAATCTGTCTGGGAGTGGTGGTGGTTACTTCAGCTCTCCAAGATGGTGGCTGCTGGTTTCTTTTGTGGAGTTTCCACTTTGGTGGATAGAAATGTACTGCTAACTTTCCCGTCTGAAATCCCAAATTCAGCTGGGGGCTCAGTGGATGCTCAGCCAGCAGGATTCCACAGAATCTGCAGCAACGTTTCTCCCTGCTTGCTGGTCGCTTCTCGGTGGTGCCTCACCATTTGTAGACACGGGGCAGGTCACGCGGATCAATCAGAATGGATCTCCGGTTGCACAAGTGGCTTGTGTTTGAGACTCAATTACCGGACCTCGGTGGTGGAAATCATTCTTCTAGATTTCGGTAAACACCCATTTTCCTGTAAGATCCTAACAAGATAGTTTTTCATCGTTCTAACTCGTTATTCACCTGCGCAGTGGCAGAGTACACTGGGTGTGATACAGTGTCTTCACAGTCATCTTGCAATGCCGAAATATTAGGATATGGATGCACCATTTACTGAAAACTGTTTCAGTACTAGGAAAAAATATGTATTTCAGGTGGATGAATATTTCTGAGAATAATTTTTTAAAAAGTGGATTATAAATCCACATACATGAATATGAATGAATTTAGGGAGTGCATAATAAGACACAAATATTTCATATTTTGAAAAATCCGGAGAGTATATATATATATATATATATATATATATATATATATATACACACACACACACACAGACATTAAAAACTAGCAATATATATGTCAATTGAAATTCATCATGAAATACATATCATCCACAGACCCAAAAATATTCATATACTTAACATGGATTTATGTATAATGTTGTTCAACTAGGAGGCTTACCCATAGGTTGAATTTTCACTTCCAACAGCATTTAGGAGGAGTGATCTCTTCTCAAAATTTGTATTTGCCAAGTCAGTCACCTCACAAAAATGTACGTGTGATACCAGGTACGATTATATATGTGCATATAAAATTACATGTGCTGAATAGGCTACAGAGAAAGGGAGACAGGAATTTACATATTTGTTAACTTTCAAAACACACGGAGAACTATTTCAACAAAAAATTGACTAGATTTATAACTTTTAACCTATATAATGCAAAAGGCAATTCCAACTATACACCATGCCTCCTCTGAACTGCTTGTATTTCTATTCTGTTTGAGTTTTTATTCTCTATCATATTACGATTAGTAGTCAGAGTCTAGTAGGGTAGGGGTTAGAGTCAGGGATTCAGTATTTCGAATGGAAAATTGGAAAATGAATCCAATGTGTATGCAAATATGTGCTACACAAAATCTTCCCACTCCTCCAGAACAATGGCTTGACATTATCTTCGCCCCAAGTAAGACATAATTAGAGGAGAAGAGTTAGAAAATCAGTGAATACTTATCTGGAATGGAATATGCTAAGGAGTTCACTACCTTGGAGGTGGTAGAGGAGTTTCCAAAAGTAAGGGACAGGGTGAACACTCCACAAACATGGAGCTCTGCTGGCCTAAAGACTTCTTGAGAAATTGCCTCTGAGTTTGGGCACTTGAAACATATGTTGTTATCAGGAGCTTTAGCTTCCTTTGTAGTGAGATCATCAAAGCTGGGTCTGCACCTATGTGACCTGTAAAACATAGTTTCTTATTTTCCAATGAACATGAGGCAGTAGTCCTGAATTTGATCTTTGTAGGTAAACTGTGGCCACTGGGTTCTAAGTGTCTCCCTGTGTGGACTGTGAAGCCATTTGTTCATCCTCCAATTTTCATGGTGTTTCTTGCTGCTACAATGGGAGTTTGGTATTTGCTTCATGAAATACACGGAGTTCAACTGGGACACAGTGCAGGAGGGAGTTCTGTCACGTGTGGTATTTCAATTTCTGCAGGAGAATGCACCAACCATGCTTCTATATCACATAGCTTGCCCCATTTACCATAGCAAATCGATTCTGAACATTGCCCTGAAACCTCTCCAAATAACAAGATGCCTTTACTTAGAAGGGACTGCTGGCTGCATCATGTCAGTCACAAGCCATTTGGAAGCCAATGGCAGATCCACATGGCCCCACCACAGATGTTTTATCACACACCTGCCTACCACTGCTCTAGGCCCACTAATCATCAGGGTCCAACTTATTGGCATCTCTGTTTTACACAATTTTCATTAAAACCAGTCAATCAAGGCAGTGTCTGTTATACTCATGATCAGCAACAGGAAACCCAAAGGTTCTCCTGTGCCAGCTGGTCATGGAAATTTCAAAGATATCATGGTATTTTTCTAGCCATATTTCAACAATGAAGGTGGAGGCACTGTGAGTTTCAGTTCATTCCAGAACCATTAATGTTGACGAAGCTCATTTCAATGAAAGCTCTGGAGAAATCTCACAGGCGATGCTTCCCAAAGAATGGCCAAAAGGTCAAATGAAGCCAGGCCCATTGAGTTCTACAATGTGAGGTCCATGTGACTTTTGACTCTCAACTACGGCTGCCAAGGCTTTCAGAAGAAAATTATGTGATATCTTGGCTGTGATTCCCAGTGCTCTGTTGAAAGCCACCCTGGGCCTTGATCTCAGTTTCCAAGGGCGACTCTCATGCATGGCCTCCTAAAATCCCAACACAATTAATGGCAATACTTTTCTGAGGTCAGTTCCAGAACTCAGTCTCTAAGGGGAAAAACACCAGAGTTCATGTCAAGGTGGACCCAGTCATCTCTTCCAATCACCACACTAACAACCACAATTAAAACCAAAACAATCCCACATGGCCCTCATGTTCTTTTATATAGACACTCATCATAACCTATCGCTGGAAGTTTCCACGAGGGGCGAAGCCCAAGACAGTCTCCTAAATAATCTCTCTTGCCCCTAATTTGCCTAAATTCAGGGTGGACACCATTCCTGTGAACCAGGAGTGTTCAAATAGGCCTGCTGTTAATACTTCTCTGCTTCTCCAATTTGAGGCGTATTGACTGTGCAGTTTGGATTCTTTATGTGAATTGTAGTCACGGGAAAACTCAAGCAATTTAGGGCTTTGAACAAATGATTTGGCCCAAAGGATCCCTATTCTAACTTGATGGAGGTCAGGAACCTCACAGAGAATGGGGAGAGACTTCATCCACAATAACTGCACTTTTGGCCATTTTTGTTTTGGATGCACACATGTGATGTTTCTTTAGATTCTTCAGGGGTTGAGAATCTAAGCCACGGCCTCACACAGGGCCAAGAGGCTGATTCAGACACTTCCATTTTCAAAGGAATTAAGCAAAGATCCACAGGTGATGTCCATTCATTTCCATTTGAACCTGTTTTCTTCAGGCTTCACAAACGGATGTCTTGAGGCAAAGACCTTCCTGACATTAAGGGCAACAGAACAATAGGTAAGCAAAAGGCCCAAAGCAGGGTTTCTCCACTGAGACTATCATGGTCACACTTATATCTGAGTTTTCTGAGATGCTCGACATTCCCTTTAGCTATCCAGTACATGGCCATGTCACAGGGCTTGGAACTGCTACATATCTTGGACACAAAACCATGAGCCTATTGTGGAGAGTAGCCAGAATTCATGAAGAATGCAGGAATTTTGGAAGATACCACATGTTGCCCATCGATCAGGCAAGCTGAAATCCATTCATTAATTCGGCAGGATGAATGCTGGGAAGCTTTCTGCTAGACAGGAGACAACAATTGATGCATTCAGTTTTCTAATATCTAAAACCATGCACATAGTGGGATACACAGACATAGAAACACTTGCTTGCCAAACGACTTACTATAAACAGTTCACTCCAAACCAAACAAACCGCCTTTCCTACCTATTCTCAGAACATGAGACAAAACCACAAACCCACACCGACAACCACAGAGGCACCACCTTCTACAAAGTATGTCTGTGACTATCCAGAGTGTCTTCTGACTGGTGGGCCAACTTATGTTCCCCGGAAAACACCAACTCTGTGAACTTGTCAGGAGCCAGCGGTGAGCCACTATCTGCTTTCTCAGGAAAGGCCCCTCTTCTGAGTTTTCCTGGCAGTTGGCCATCCTCATATCTGTAGGTACCATGAAAGACTGACTCTGTCCTTGGTAAATCCAAACAAGTGAGCCCACTGGGACTGGGACTGGGACAGGCTCTTGGTACCTTGCTTCCTGGATCCCAAGTACCGAGAGTTCCATGACCAAGGAAGTGAGATGAGGTCACTTCCTTCAGGAACTGAATGAGGTCACTGCTTTGGCAACCACTTTGTCCTAACAGTTGCTTCCAAGGGTCCCATGAGATCGAGGCTTCTCCTACTTCCTGTGACACTTTCACAAGTTAGAATGGTATATGAACCATAGGCAAACAGGAACAGGTCTCCAAACAGGACTGTTTGTGTCCATCTTCTCTACATTATGAACAGAGAGGCTGATTCAGACACAACCCTTCATCCTGACCAGATTGTTTGCAATGGAAGATGACGTTTGCTCTCTCAGGTCCTTCATGGCTGTCTACATCTTCTCCAGGGATCACTTCTTCATGGACCTTTGAGTTTTACAACAGGTGGAAGATTCTCTACATTCCTGTATTGTAAGACCAACTTGGTCCCTGCTCTTCTGTAAAGTTAGATTGAGGGAAGAGTGTATGGTTAGGGTTAATAACAGGTTTGATTTGGGTTAGGAATTATTCTAATTGATGAATAATGGTATTGGGAACCTGTGATATTTATAAGAGTATATAGGTGAAATATAAGTATGAAAACAAAAATCTAGGTAAGATTTGAAGCCCAGAAGGGCATTGTGCTATTGATTGGGATACTTAGCTTTAATATACGTTCTGAACAGGTGTTTCAGATAAATCAATAATCAATGGCATAGGACCTTGTACCTTGGATGATTGAATGTAGAAGTGAACATCCACTAGAACAGGGATAGTCGGTAGGATTAGGAAGCTATTCGATAAGTTTCAGAAGAAGACTGAGTACAGAATTTGGACCAAAAGTTCTTTAGCAATAGTGTATCGGGTAGAGAGTGATTGTAAATGTCAGCACACGTGAAGGGTCAGTCACAATGGTGAACTGGGGAAAATATTTAGGTAAGCAGACATCAATAGAGACATTAGGAAATCAGGCAAAGTATAAATTGAGTGCTAGGATTAGACATTTGCAACAGGGTTGAGGTTCAAAATATAGTCTTAAGAATAAACAAATATGTAGTCACCAATAGGATTGACATTTGAGAGCATTAGGCACACTGGACATGAATGTTTTCAGTAATCTATGCTCACTTTTCATTTAGGCTTTGATACAATCATAAGTGTGACCTCTTCTTTTTGTGTCCAGAATATTACTGTGATAAAATGTATATGTAGATTAGGTGACATGAGTATTTCTTCCACCATTTCTGGGAGCAACATTTTGAAGATGAAAAAATTAGTATTGGGGTTACAAATAGATTTACTCTGTGTCTATGAACATAGAGATAATTTATGAATAGACGATACTGTGATTAAATATTATAACTTGTTCCAACTTTAAATATTCGATTGAATTGATATCTGAAAATAAACAGAAAATCGTATATTTATATGCAATCATTCATTCCAACCAGAAATACATCTAATGGTAATATTAGGGTTATGGTTTATCATGAAGAGTGTGTCAGTTTTTCTTCAAAATGATTATGGAAATCGAAAAAAAAAAGCGTTTGGAAAGAAGTCTCATGAAAAAACAATCAAGTAACCTGGAGGAATACATGTGTTCTGAATCAGGAAATGATTGAAAGTGAATCAAAATCCTATAAATTATTGAAGTTGTTGATGAAATATATATCCTATGATGTGTATAAACTGAACAAATAGTAATGTACCAGTGTTGAATAAAATGAACTTCAACATAGACATCATATCCAAGAGGAATCTAGTTGCATTGATGTTAAACTGGGTCAGTTACTGTAGAAATATTAGGATTGTATGCACCACTCACTGAAGTTATTTTTCAGTACTAGAAAACAAATATGTAATTCAGGTGGATGAATATTTCTGAGAATAATATTGTGAAAAGTTGATTATAAATCCACATACATGAACATGAATGAATTTAGGTAGTATATGTAAGACACATATATTTCATATTTTGAAATATTTGGAGAGTGTATATATATATATATATATATATATATATATATATATATACACCCCCCCACACACACACACACAACACACACACCCAGACAATAAAATGTAGCAATATATATGCCAATCGAAATTCATCATGAAGTATATATCATCCACAGATGCAAAAATATTTAATTTACTGAACATGGATTTATGTATAATGTTGTTCTACTAGGAGACTCACCCATAGGTTGAATTTTCTGTTCCAACAGCGTTTAGGAGGAGTGATCTCTTCTCACAATTTGTATCTTCCAAGTCAGCCACCTCACAAGAATGTACATCTGATACCAGGTAGGATTCTATATGTGCATATAAAAATACATGTGCTGAATCGGCTACAGAGAAAGGGAGACAGGAATTCACATATTTGTTAACTTTAAAAACACATGGAGAACTATTTCAATTAAAAATTAACTAGATTTATAACACCTACCCTATATCAAGCAAAAGGCAAGTGCAACTATACACCATGCCTCCTCTGAACTTCTTGTATTTCTATTCTGTTTGGGTTATTTTTCTCCATCATTTTAGGATTTGTCATCAGAGTCTAGGAGGGTATGGGTTAGTGTCAGATGGCCCGGCTGGCAAGACACATCAACTTGGGTGTCGATCCTAGTTGGGGAGGAATGAAGGCACAAGAGACACGAGAGATGACAGCAAGACAGGAGTTCTGATCATGCTGCAAACTTTTATTATTCTCAGAGGGTATTTATATGCTGCGGATGGGAAAGCTCTCTTATCGGCAGTTGCTGGATGTCTTCACAGGGTGAGATAACCTCAGGATGTTTCAGGTAGACAGATGGTAGCCGGATGTCAAAAGGAGATAGATGGCTGTGGGATGTCTCCCAGGCAGGTTGTGTCCCAGGAGGCTGTTTCTTGTGTCAGTCTATTTTTTGAAGGAGAACTTCCTTCTAGCCCCTGACATCTCCCCTTTTGTTATATAAAATATTCGACCATACCTTACAGGCCATGGATTTAGGGGGTGATAGTGGCTCTGTTTCTCTAGGATGCCTTAGAATATCTCCTGATTTGAGCGAGCATCTTTCCTAGGAGATTTCGTGTTGGCTTTGGCATGTTTTTGGAGGAGACGTCTTTGAGGGGATAGCATGCCAACCGCCATGCGCCAGAGCATGTCATTCAGAGGTCTTGTGTTTGGGGATCCGTGGATCCATCCTCCTGCAGTCCTTCCTGGACCCTCCGTTATTATGGCCTAACGTGCTCATTCCAAGGGTGTGTCCTCCCCCAAGCGGAGGGGCCCATGGAGAACGAACCCTTATTGCAAGGGTAGAAGATGGTTGCTCAGAGCTGTTACTTATAGTTTTCTGTAAGAAAGAGAGATCTGTGGGGATGTAAACTTAATAAGCCTGTGAGAAGTGTTGAACATTCTTTTAAATGTTGGCAGTGCTGTCTTCCATCTCCAGACCATGATAGTGGACCTGTATGGGCATAGAAACCAATATATTAATCTGTTCTTTAATAAATTGTACCAGCCTCTTTATAATGCAGGGGCCTATGGACACCATTAAAAGTAAACCCAACAAAGGGACTAATAGGGGAAGAAGGTAGGGTAGAAATCCATTATGCCCAATCCAGAGGGGATTTTCAAATACTTCCCTTTGTCTCTTTTCTGGATCTTCTTGAAGCTGCTTAATTTTAATGCGTACTATGCCTGATTTATTGGCATAAAAGCAGGATCGTTCCCCTAAGGCTAAGCAAATACCTCCCTGGTTAGCTGTCAGCAAATCTAAGCCTCGTCTGTTTTGAAGGAACACTTCTGCCAGGGAATTTATTTGGTCCTGCAAATCTTTAAAGGTTCCTAATAAAGTTTGTACATAATTTATAAGTTGTTGAGACAGGCGATGGTAAGAGTGAATAGCCGTGCCTAAGCCACTGTACCTGTGCCCACAGCAGCTGTTATTCCAAGGCTGGCAATGAGTGGTAAAGCCTGTATTGCCCACCTATGTCTTTTGACTAAAGTGTCTAGGCTAGAAATTGGTAGAGGTTCATCTCCTGGGACAATAGTTATATCAGGGAGTAATAAAGCAAGAACACAACCAAGGGTCCAATTCGCTGGAAGCGTGGGAAGGCCGAGTTTCCTCCACACATAAAAACTGTGCCATTGGAGGGACAAAGAGATGGTGTGGGTGAGGAATAATTTTATACTGTTGAGCAATTTCCAAAGGAAGTAAGTCGAACATCAATATCATAGGTATTATTCTGCATCGCGCCTAAAAGAAATAATGTAAAAGTGCCTATAGGCTGTACTTTAAAGGGAAATCCGGGTTGGCATGTATTATCATTGTCCATGATAGAATTAATAGGAACTGCCATAGGCATGATTGCCCCTGCTGTCATGCAGAGCCAGCAATCACCAGCAAGGGTGGGGTTCGAATTATTAAGCTAGGAGAATATAGTTTGCAAAATATCTAATATATTGGTATCTAAACCTGGGAACTGGGATTTAGGCTACATTAAGGGAAGATATGTGAGATTTGGGGTTTCAAAAGTTTGATTATCTGAGGATGCTTGACAGAATAAGTGGGTCCTCCACCATCAGAGACCCCTGTAGGGGCCTTAATGGCCCAGTAGGAAGGTTTTCCGACAGTGCCTTGGCACCCAGCTGACTGTAGCTTGGTGTATTTGCCATCTCCTCCATGGTCAAAGAGAATGGGGGTATAATGAATAGTGGTCCCCCTGCTGCATGAGTTTTAGTTAGGGAGGCTTCAAAAACTTGTTCTCCCTGTTTATTAACACAAAGTGAAGCCGACGCATTACAAGAGACATGCATCCCCTGGGTATGCGTACAAGTTGCAGAACAATTTTGGAGAGCTTTACTTGTACTAGGGGGAATAATCTTTGGCTTGTTAACACATACCCATTTAGGCTGATGAACTCCTCCGAGATTATGGTCAACCTTGGCACGGAGGTAAGTCACCTTAGTCATGCAGTCAACAGTCTGGGTCCAACTAGTGGGAGCCTCAGTCCAAAATCCTCCTTTGCATTCATGGGGGGGGGGCAAAAAGGTACTCCATGATGTTGGAAATTGGAGGTCCAAGGCCTCCGTGTTCAAACCTGTTCAGCAGAAGTGCCTTAAGCAGGATCCTCGCACAGATTGTTGGCTGTATCTGAAATGGAGGAAAATTTGTCCTCAGGGGGAGGGCCTCCGTCCCTGGGTTGAGGTAAGTAATTTACCTGTTTAACCAGGCATTCTGGTAACCATCTTGGGGATGCTTGCTCTTGGTCCAAAACACAAGCTGAGCCTCATCCCCTGATGAGGATAGGATCTGGGCGTTTTCATTTATTTGTAATGGGATTGCACCACATAACAGGCGAGCGAACAGAATTGGACGAAGGATGCCAGTGTCTGTTTGTGGCCAAATGGCCTTCACTGTCTAAGGTAAGAAAAATAAGGGCAAATAATGCATGGTTAAGGCGATCCCTGGGAGTGGTAAATACAAGGGCGGAAGCCTTAAGACGGGATAGCCAAGTCTTTAAGCTAAGCTGGGCAAGTTCCACATGCCTGGCCCTGAGAGTTGTGTGGAATTTCAGTAGTATGACAAAATTGCAAGGTAGCACAAAACTGTTTAAACTTGGCACTGGTATATGCAGGACATTTATCTGTTTTAATATGTATTGGTTTACCCATTACGAAAAAGGCTGAAACAAGATGAGAAAGGACATCTTTGGTAGCCTCTCCAGAATGTGGTGATGCAAAACTAAAGCCGCTGAAGGTATCTATAGAAACGTATATATATTTGGTTTTTCAAAATTCAGGAAAATGAATAACATCCATTTGCTAAACCTGATTGGGTTGTAATCCTCAGGGGTTAACTCCCAAGTGTTGAATGGGGAGGGAGACAGTGCAACCAGGGCATGCTTTTACTATTTCTCATGCATGTTGCCTGGTAATTTTCCAAAGTAATCGATGGCTCTGGGAATTTAGATGGTGAAGATTTTGTAACTCCATGGTCTTTTGAATGGAGCCAACAAAAATTGGAAAGATGGAACGTGTTGCTGCATCAGCTTGGGCATTACCTTGTGTTAGAGGGCTCAGAAGGTCAGAGTGTGTCATGATGTGTCCTAAGGAAAATGCATGTTTTCTGGCCTGAATTAGCTGCTGAAGCTGGTGAAACAGAAAGGGGGAATTGGAAGAAGCCATAATGGTGGGTGAAATCTCCAGCAGGGGCACAGAATGAGCAATGTAGGCACTGTCTGTATAAATATTAACAAGATTATCAAAAAAACTTTATGAAAACTTGTGTTATGGTGAACAATTCCACAAACTGAGCTGACTGATAGACAGTATCAAAGGTGGTAGGCTTGTTATTGACAACAAAGACTGCACGGCCATTACTGGAACCATCTGTAAAGACAGTAAGTTCTTGAGGAATGGGAGCCTTTTGAGTAATTTTGGGAAAAATAAATGAATGTAACTGGACAAAATTTAAAACGGGGTCATTGGGGATGTGGTTATGAATTGTTCCCAAAAAGCCTGATAGGGCAATACCCCATTGATCCATGTCTCTAGTAAAAATTGTAGTAAGGGTTTGGTCCTTAGTATATGGAATTAAAATATTATCAGGGTCTTTGCCAAAATGTTGTCGAGAAAGCAAACGACCTTTAAAAATAAGAGAAGCTACCTGAGCAAGATAAACAGTAATAACCTTGGAGGATGTGGTGGATACAAGGACCAAAAGCAAGGGGCAGCCTTTATTTTTAAAATGTGGATCTCGCTGCCAAAATATTCCTGTGGGTGTATGAGGAGTGTGGAAAATAACCAGAACCAGAGGAAGGTTATAAGAAATTTGTGTAACAAACTTTTGGGCAATGGCTTCTGTGGCTTGGTTTAATGCATGTCATGCCTCGGGAGTAAGCTTTTGAGGGGAGGAGGGGTGGGAATCACCTATCAAAATATCATTAAGGGGCAAAAGTACACAAGTGGGTAATTTTAAATATGTTCCTAGCAATTGAATATCCCCCAGTAATATTTGAAAATCATTAAGTGTGTGAAGATGGTCCACACATAGTTGTATTTTAGGAATTTGGATCTGATTATCTTGAAGTTTAAGGCCCAAATAGGTATAAGGGTCCTGTGTTTGAAACTTATCTGGAGCTATCTGTAGTCCCAAGGTAGTGAGGTTTTGTAAAAGTCCAAGTAACAATTATTAAGGTCATGGGTATTAGGTGCAGCAATTAACAAATCATCCATATAATGTAAAATATAATTTTGTGCTCATCGCTCTCTCACAGGGTCTACTGCTTGAGCAACGTGTTTTTGGCAAAGACTAGAGCTGTTGGCCATACCTTGGGGAAGAACCTTCCATTGAAATCTCTGCATAGGGCCCTGAAAATTAATGTGAGGGAGACTAAAGGCAAAATAGGGTCTATCCTCAGGATGTAAAGGAATGGTAAAAAAGCAATCTTTTAAGTCAATAACCATTTTACAATAGTTTTTTGGAATCGCCACTGGTGTGGGAATGCCTGGCTTTAGTGCTCCCATCGGGCGCATAACTTTATTAATGGCACACAAATATTGTAAAAGGCACCACTTGCCTAATTTTTTCTTGATAATAAAAATAGGAGTAATCCATGATGAGGTTGAGGGCTTTACATGGCCGGCTGCGAGCTGTTCCTGCACTAACGTGGAGGCAGCCTCCAATTTTTCTTGGGTAAGGGGCCACTGATCCACCAACACAGGAGTCTGAGTCTCCCAAATAATTTTATCTGCATGGGGTACAGGAGGGTCAGGGACTGACACTAAAAATCTGAATACACAAGTCCACATGTATTTGTTTTTGTATGGGTTGTATAGGCTCCACCAGTCCTTGTTTCAGTATCCCCAGGCCTGTACCAGGAAGAAAATTCATAGGAAGCATTTGATGAGTCACCATGGAATTGGGACTGGCGAGAATAACTTCCAATAACTCAAAATATCTCCTGCCTATACGTTAACAGGGAGGTCAGAATCAACGAAAGGAGTGACAGTTGACTTATTACCATCTTTATCAGTGCAGCTAATAGACCTAGAGCTGACCAGAGGATTTTTTTATTTTCCTATCCCTTTAAGGTCAGTCAAGGATGGAGTGAGGGGCTAACCTGATGGCTTGTATTTTTGAGAAATAATTGTGGCATCAGCTCCAATATCTAGAACTCCTTGGAATTCCTTTCCTTCAGTAAGTAAGGTAAGGGTGGGTCTATTGTGAGAAATGGGCTGAACCCAATACACATCAGAGAAGCCCAAGAAGGCAGTCCCCCGAGGTAGGTTTGGGTTTTGGAAATGCCTCCTGAATCCAAGGGAAGGAGAATTAATTGTGCAAGTCTTGTTCCTGCTGGGATGGCGGCAACTCCATTAATAGCAGTGGCCAGTATTTTTATTTCTCCAGTGAAATCATTATCATTAATGCCAACGAAGACCTGAACACCTTGTATGGTAGTGGAGACTCTTCCAAGATTAAGGGCACATGTATGAGATGGAGGGGGACCCATAATTTCATTGGGTATTATCTGGGGCCCTTGCATTGGGTCTAATATTGTATTTGTGGCAGCACAGAGGTCCAATTTTGTGCTGCCTGGGGTGGCTAGTTGGAGGGAGGCAATTGTGGAGAAGGATTTTGTGGTAGGTTGGGAGTTTAGGAGGGAACAAACCTTATTGCTCCTGTGTTTGTCGTGGGGGATGTTGTGGCCGGGGGCTGGCCCCGCAGGGAGTTTCCCGAGAAGTAGGAAGAAATAGGCTGTCTGAGGGCATTTGTCTTAGATCTACACTCACTGGCCCAGTGATGACCTTTACCACTTCTATGGAAAAGGGTAGCTTGGGGCGGTTAAGCCCCAGTTTGAGGAGACGCTATTCCTAGGCTTTGTTTGCCTGTGGGACACTCACATGCAAAATGGCCAGGTTGTTTACAAGTAAAGCAAGTACGTGAGCCAGGATTGTGAAAGGCCTTGGTAAAGGCGGTCCCTAAAGCAGACCCATGGCATGGGCTGCACCCACGTCTGCACAGAGTCTAATTACTTCAGAAAGTTTCCCTTTATCCTTATGTGGTTGAAGAACATTCTGACATGCTGGGTTGGCATTTTCAAAGGCAAGATGTTTTACATAGGTGCTTTCACCTTCGCTTGGTAAATCCTATAGGCTGTGGCAGGGTCCTGAGAGGTCGCGGGTGTTCTGAATGGTAGAGAGCTGCTTCCTTCTCCAAGATAGCGTCCTCCCCAGGGGTCAATGTGTCTCTGGGATTTAAAACTGGATAAAGGTGGTTTTTAATCATTGGAGCCTTATTAATTAGGGTCGTATTTTGAGGGGGACCAGGAAGGTTCTCAGGGTCCTGGGAAGACTGAGAAGGGTCTATGTCTATACTAATGATGGGCATGCAGAGGGGGGACGAGAGGTCTTTTGCATAATCTCTTCCCCAATCCTGACAAGTTGTAAGGTACCATTGTCAAAGCGAAAACTTTTAAGAATTTCATTAATTAAGTTCCAGTAAGAAAAGGTGGGAACTGGCATTTTTTCTGGGCCAAATGATTCATAATAATCTTTTAAACAGTCTCCTACTCTAAGCCATTTTTGCCATCAATGGTCCCTTCAAGAGGAAACCATGGACACAATTCTCCTATGTATGAAAAGAAAAATTTTAAGTCCTTTTTCTTAACATGTGCCCCTCATGTCTTGAAGGACTCCTTGAGGCCTGAAATAAACAAATCATGTGACGATACTGCTTGTCACATGGTGCGTCACTCACCGTGCATCATCCCCACCTTCCTCCTGGATATGTCTCCGGGTGGTGTCTGCTGAGGCGATCGTGAGCTCCCCTTGACCAAGTCTTCCAGGAGGAAGGGGTTCCCCCTCAGTCAAAGGCTTGAGCCCCAGTCGGTGGGCGCCAGATGTCCCGGCCGGCAGGACACATCAACGTGGTCAGCGAACCTAGATAGGGAGGAATGAAGGGACAAGAGGCATGAGAGATGAGAGCAACACAGGAGTTCTGATCAAGCTGCAAAATTTTATTGTTCACACATGGGTATTAATATGCTGGATATGGGAAAGCTCTCTTATCAGCAGTTCCTGGATGTCTTCACAAGGTGAGATAACTTCAGGATGTTTCTGGAAGAAAGATGGCCACAGGATGTCTCAGGGACATATATGGCTACAGGATGTCTTCCAGACAGGATGTCTCCTGGGGGCTGTTTCTTGTAAGTGTCAGGCTGTTCTTTGAAGAAGAATTCCTTCTACCCCTGACAGTCAGGGATTCAGTATTTCGAATGGAAAATTGGAAAATGAATCCAATGTGTAGGCAAATATGTGCTACCCAAAAATCTTCCCACTCTCATTCAGAACAATGCCTTGACATTTCCTTCACTCCAAGTAAGACATAATTAGAGGAGAAGAGTTAGAAATCTGTGAATACATATCGGTAATGGAAAATGCTCAGGAGTTCACAACCTTCGAGGTTGTAGAGGAGTTTCCAAAAGTAAAGGACAGGGTAAAAACTCCAAAAACATGGAGCTCTGCTGGCCTAAAGACTTCTTGAGAAACTGCCTCTGAGATTGGGCACCTGAAATATATGTTGATGACAGGAGCTTTAGCTTCCTTTGTAGTGAGACCATCAAAGCTGGGTCTGCATCTATATGACCTGGAGGACATGGTTTCTTTTTTTCCTATGAACATGAAGCAGTAGGGCTGAATTCTCTCTTTATAGGTAAACTGTTGCCACTGGGGGCTAAGTGTCTTGCAGTGTGGACTGTGAAGCCATTTGGTCATCCTCCACTTTTCGTGGTGTTTCTTGCAGCTGCACTGGGAGTTTGGTATTTGCTTCACAAAATACGAGAAGTTCAACTGGGATACAGTGATGGAGGGAGTTCTGTCACGTGTGGTGGGTAAGGGTCTGCAGGAGAATGCACCAACCTGGCTTATATCCCACATAGCTTGCCCCCTTGACCACAGCAATCTGATTCTAAACATTGCCCTGCAACCTGTCCATATAACAAGATGCCTTTACATACAAGGGTATGGGGTCTGCACCATATCAGTCACAAGGCATTTGAAAGCCAATGGCATATCCACATCAGCCCACCACAGATGTTTTAACACACACCTGCACACCACTACTCTAGGCCGACTACTCATCAGGCTCCAAGTTACTGGCATCTCTGTTCTACACCATTTTTATGAAACCCAGTCAATCAAGGCACTGTCTGGTACATTCATGATCAGCAATAGGACACCTAAAGGTTCTCCAGTGCCACCAGGTGATGGGAATTTCCAAACTTTAATGATATTTATCTAGGCATTTTTCATGGATGAAGTTGAAGGAACTGTGGGTTTCAATTTATTCAGGAACCATTAAATGGAGAAGAAGCTCATTTCAATGAAAGCTCTGGAGAATTCAAACAGGCAAGGCTTCCCAAAGACAGGCTAAAATGTCACATTAAGCCAGGCATTTGAGGTCTACAATGTGAGGTCCATGTGTGTTTTGACTTGCAACGATGGCTGCCAAGTCTTTAAGAATAAAATCATGTGATGTCCTTCCTGAGATTTCCAGTGCTCTTCGGAAAGCCTCCCTGGGCCTAGATCTCAGTTTCCAAGGGCGACTCTCATGCGTGGCCTCCTAAAATCCCAACACAATACATGGCAATACTTCTTTGAGGTCAGTTCCAGAACTCAGTCTCTAAGGGGAATCACATAAGGGTTCAAGCCCAGGTGGACATAGCCATGTCTTCCAACGGCCACAAAAATGACCACAATTAAAACCAAAACACTCCCACATGACACACCTGATGCAAAGACCTTCCTGACTTTCAGGGCAACAGAAGAATCGGTAAGCAAAATGTCCAAAGCAGGGTTTTTCCAATGAGGCATTCCTGGTCTCACTGATATCTGAGCTTTCTGAGATGCTCGCCATTCCCTTCAGCTATCCAGTACATGGCCATATCACAGAGATTTGAGGTGGTACATATATTTGACACAAAACTATGAGCCTATTCTGGAGAGTGCACACAATTCAGGAAGAAAACAGGAACTTAAGAAGTTAGCAGGTGTTCCTCATCGATAAGTCAAGCCGCAGTCCATTCATGAATTGGGCAGGATGAAAGCTGAGAAGCTTTCTACTAGACAGGACTCACCAATTGATGCATTTTCTTTTCTAATGTCTACAACCAGGGACACAGTGGTATAAACAGACATAGAAACACTCGCCTTGTCAAATGACTTACTAGAAACAGTTCCCTCCAAACCAAACAAACCGCCATTCCTACCTATTCTCAGAATATGAGACAAAACCACAAACCCACACCCACACCCACAAAGACACCTCCTTCCCCCAAGTAGGTCTGTGACTATCCGGAGTGTCCTCTGACTGGTGGGCCATACTATGTTCCAATGAAATGACCTGTCCTGTCTCAGATCTGGTCTCCTTGGCCAACTCTGTGAAGTTGTCAGGAGCCAGCAGTGAGCCACTACCTACTTTCTCGGGAAAAGCCCCTCTTCAGAGCTTTCCTGGTTTTGGCCGTCCTCACATCAGTAGGTAGCAAGAATGACTGACTCTGTCCTTGGTAAGTCCAAACAAGTGAGACCACTGGGACTGGGACTGCCTCTTGGTGCCTGGCTTCTTGGATACCAAGTTCAGAGAGTTCCATCAACAAAGAAGTGAGGTGAGGTCACTTCCTTAAGGAACTGAATCAGATCACTGCCTTGGTAACCACTTTGTCCTAACAGATGCTTCCAAGACTACCATGAGATAGAGGCTGCCCCTACTTTCTGTGACACTTTCACAAGGTAGAATGGTATATCAACCATAGTCACCTAGGAAGAGCTCTCCACACCAACCTGGTTTGGTCCATCTTCTCTATATTAAGAAGAGAGAGGCTGATTCATAAACAACCCTTCATCCTGACCAGGTTGTTTTCCATGGAAGCTGACTTTTGCTCTCTCAGGTCCTTCATAGTTGTCTACATCTTCTCCAGGGATCATTTCTGCATGGACCTTGAGGTTCTCAGGAGGTGGAAGATCCCCTACATTCCTGTATTGTAAGACCAACTCTGTCCCTGCTCTTCTGTAAAGTTAGATTGAGGGAACAGTGTATGTTTAGGGTTAATAATATGTTCAATTTGAATTAGGAATCATTCTGCTGGATGAATAATGGTACTGGGAACCTGCGACATTTATAAGTATATATAGGTGAAATATATGTATGAAAACAGAAATCTAAGTAAGATTTGAAGCGCAGAATGGGGATGGGCCCTTGATTGTGATACTTAGCGTTGAATTATGTTCTGCACAGATGTCTGAGATAGATCGATATACAATGGCATTAGACCCTGTACCTTGGATTATTGAATGTATAAGAGAACATCCAGTCAAAAAGGGATAATGGGTAGGATTAGGAAGGTAGTCAGTAGGTTTAAGAAGAAGAGTGAGTATAGGATTTGGAACAAAAGTTCCTTAGCAATAGGGTTTGGATTAGAGTGTGAATGTAAGTGTCAGCACAATTGAAGAGTCAGTCACAATGATGAACTGCGGAAAGTATGTAGGAAAGCTGATATAAATAGAGACATTATGAAATCAGGAAAAGTATAAAGTGAGAGATAGGATTAGATATTTTCAACAGGGTTGAGTTTGAATATATAATCTTAGCAAGAAACAAATATGTTGTCACAAATAGGATTGAAATTTGAGAGCATTAGCCAAACTTGATATGGATGGTTTTAGTAATCCATGTTCACTTTACATTTAGGCTTTGGTGCAAACATAAGTGTGACCATTTCTTTTTGTGTCCAGAATATTACTGTGATAAAATGTATATGTAGATCAGATGACATGAGTATTTCTTCCACCATTACTGGGAGCAAAATTTTGAAGACGTATAAATTAGTATTGGGTTTACAAAGAGGTGTACTCTGTGTCTATGAATATAGAGACAATGCATGAATAGACAATAGTGTGAATAAATAATATAACTGGTTCCACTTTAAATAATGGATTGATTTGATATCTGAAAATATATAAGAAATCTTATATTTATATACAATCATTCATTCCAACCAGTTATACATCTAATAGTAATATTAGGGTTATAGTTTATCATGAAGGGTGTGTGAGTTTTGCTTCAAATATGATTATGGAAATTGAAAATAATATGTTTGGAATGAAGTCTCATGAAAAAACCAGTCAAGAAACATGGAGGATTACATGTGTTCTAAAGCAGAAAATGATTGAAAGTGAAACAAATGCCTATAATTTTGCTAACGTATGGATGAAATATATATCCTATAATGTGCATAAACTGAAGAAATTGTAACATACCAGTGGTGAATAAGAATGAACATCAAAATACACATCATGTCCCATAGGAATCTACTTGCATTGATGACAAACTGGATCAATTATTGTAGAAATATTAGGATTTGTATCCACCATTTACTGAAGTTATTTTTCATTTCTAGGAAAAAAAATATGTATTTCAGGTGGATGAATATTTCCGTGAATAATCTTGTGAAATGTTAACTCTAAATCCACATACATGAATATGAATGAATTTAGGGAGTGTATAATAAGACACATATATTTTATATTTTAAAAAAATTTAGTGTGTGTGTGTGTGTATATACACACACACACACACACACACACACACACACAGAGAGACATTAAAAATTAGCAATACATATGCCAATCGAAATTCACCATGAAATATATATCATCCGCAGATCCAAAAATATTCATTTTACTGAACATGGATTTATGTATAATGTTGTTCAACTAGGAAGCTCACCCACAGTTTGAAATTTCAGTTTCAACAGCGTTTAGGCGGAGTGATCTATTCTCACAATTTCTATCTGCCAAGTCAGCCACCTCACAAGAGTGTACCTGTGGTACCAGGTAGAATTCTATATGTGCATATAATAATACATGTGCTGAATAGGCTACAGAGAAAGGGAGACAGGAATTCACATATTTGTTTACTTTAAGTACCCATGGAACTATTTCAATTAAAAATTAACTTGAATTATAACACCTACACTTTATCATGCAAAAGCCAAGTCTAACTATACACCATGCCTCCTCTGAAATGCTTGCATTTCTATTCTGTTTGGATTATTTTACTCCATCATATTAGGATTAGTAGTAAGAGTCTATTAGGGTATGGGTTAGTGTCAGTTATTCAGTATTTCAAATGGAAAATAGGAAAATAAATCCAATGTGTATGCAAATATGTGCTACAAAAAATTCCCACTATCATCCAGAACAATGCCTTGACAATATCTTCGCCCCTAGTAAGACACAATTAGAGAAGAAGAGTTAGAAAATCTGTGAATACATACCTGGAATGGAAAATGTTCAGGAGTTCACAACCTTGGAGGTGGTAGAGGAGTTTCCAAAAGTAAGGAACAGTGTAAACACTCCACAAACATGGAGCTATGCTGGCATTAAGACTTCTTGAGAAACTGCCTCTGAGGTTGGACACTTGAAGTATATGTTGTTGTCAGGAGCTTTAGCTCCCTGTGTACGGAGACCATCAAAGCTGGGTCTGCATCTATGTGACCTGGAGGATATGGTTTCTTATTTTCTAATGAACATGAGGAAGCAGTGATGAATTCTCTCTTTGTAGATAAACTGTGGCCACTGGGGGCTAAGTGTCTCCCTGTGTGGACTTTGAAGCCATTTGGTCATTCTCCAATTTTCGTGGTGTTTCTTGCTGCTGCACTGGGTGTTTTGTATTTGCTTCACAACATACAAGGATTTCAAATGGGTCACAGTGCTGGTGGGAGTCCTGTAAGGTGTGGTGGGTCAGGGTCTTCAGGAGAATGCACCAACCAGGCTTCTATCCCACATTTCTTGCTCCCTTGACCATAGCAACCTGATTCTGAACATTGCCCTGAAACCTGTCCATATAACCAGATGCCTTTTCATATAATTTTCTGCTGGCTGCACCAAGTCAGTCACAAGCCATTTGGAAGCCAATGACACACCCACATGGCCACACCACAAATATATTATCAGACAACTGCACACCACTGCTCTAGGCCCACTACTCAGCAGGCTCCAACTTACTGGCATCTGTGTTCCACACCATTTTCAAGAACTCCAGTCAATCAAGGCACTGTCTGGTACACTCATGAGCAGCAATAGGACATCCAATGGTTCTCCAGTGCCACCTGGTCATTGGGAATTTCAAAAATTTCATGGTATTTATCTATCCATTGTTCAAGAATGAAGTTGGAGGCACTTTGGTGTTTCCATTCATCCAAGAACCATTAAATGGTGAGGAAGTTCATTTCAATAAAAGCTCTGGAGAACTCTCACAGGCAAGGCTTTCCAAAGAGTGGTCAAAATGTCATATGCAGACAGGCCCATTGAGGTCTAAAATGTGAGGTCCATGTGTGTTTTGACTCTTAACTATGGCTGCCAAGTCTTTCAGAATAAAATCATGTGATATCCTGGTTGAGATTCTCAGTGCTCTGTGGAAAGCCACCCAGGGCCCAATCTCAGGTTTCAAGGGTGACTCTCATGCGTGGCCTCCTACAATCCCAACACAATTAATGGCAATACTTCTCTGAGGTCAGTTCCAGAACTCAGTCTCGAAGGAGAATCACACCTGAGTTCAAGCCCATGTGGACCCAGTCATCTCTTCCAACCGCCACACAAATGACCACAATTGAAACCAAAACATTCCCACATGACCCTCATCTTCTTCCATATAGACACTCATCATAAACTCTTGCTGGAGGTTTCCATGAGGGGCACAGCCCAAGGCAATGTCCAAAATATGCACCCTTGCCCGTCATTTGCCTAAAATGAGGGTGGCCTTGACACCCTTCCTGTGAACCAGGAGTGATCAAATAGGCCTGCCTTTAATACTGCTCTGCTTCTCCAATTTGAGGCCAACTGACTGTCAGGTATAGATTCTTTATGTGATTTGGCATCATGGGAGAACCCAAGCACTTCTGCAGGAGTTCAAAGAACTCATTTGACCCAGAGGATCCTATTCTCACTTGATGGAGGTTAGGAACCTAACAGAGGAAGGCAAGAAACTTCATCCACAATGACTGATATGTTTACCATTTTCGTTTTCAATACACACATGGGAACTTTCTTTATATCCATCAGGTGCTGAGAATCTAATCCATAGCCTGACCCAGAGGCAAGCAGCTGATTCAGACACATCCCTTTCGAAAGCAATTAAGCAAAGCACCACAGGTGATGCCCATTCATTTGCATTTAAAAACTGTTTACTTCAGGCTTCAAAAAGGAGTGGCCTGAGGTAAGGACCTTCCTGACATTCAGGGCAACAGAAAAATAGGTAAGCAGAAGGCCCAAAACAGTGTTTCTCCACTGAGACTTTCCTGGTCACACTGATATCTGAGTTTCCTGAGATGCTCGCCATTCCATTCAGCTATCCAGTACATGGCCATGTCACAGAGCTTGGAGGTGTTACATATCTTGGACACAAAACCATGAGCCTATTCTGGGTAGTGGCCAAAATTTAGGAAGAAAACAGGAACTTAGGAAGATAGTAGGGGTTGCCTATCCATAAAGCAACCTGCAGTCCAGTCATAAATTGGGTAGGATGAATGATGGAAAACTTTCTTCTAGACAGGACATATCCATTGATGCATTCTCTTTTCTTATGTCTACAACCACGGACACAGTGAGATACACAGATATAGAAACACTCACCTTGTCAAACGACTTTTTAGAAGCAGTCCACTCCAAACCAAACAAATCGCCTTTCCTACCAATTCTCAGAACATGAGACAAAACCACAAACTCACACCCACACCCACAGAAGCACTTCCTTCCCCCAATATGTCTGTGACAATCCGGAGTGTCCTCTGACTGTGGACCATATTGTTACCCTGAACTGGCCTGCCCTGTCTCAGATCTGTTCTCCATGGCCAAATCTGTGAAGTTGTCAGGAGCCAGCAATGACCAACTACCTGTTTTCTTAGGAAAGGACCCTCTTCAGAGCTGTCCTGGCATTTGGCCATTCTCACATCAGTAGGTACCAAAAAAGACTCTCTCTGCCCTTGGTAAAACCAAACATGTGATCCCACTAGGACTGTTACTGGGACTGGCTCTGGATGCCTGGCTTCCTGGATCCCAAGTTCAGAGAGTTCCATCACCAAGTAAGTTAGGTGAAGTCACTTTCTTCATGAAATGAATGAGGTCACTGCCTTGGCAACCACTTTGTCCTAACAGTTGCTGCCAAGGGTCTCATGAGATGGAGGCTGTTCCTACTTTCTGTGACACTGTCACAAGTTAGAATGGTATATCAACCATATGCACCGGGGAACTTCTCTCCATACATTCCTGCTTTGGTCCATCTTCTCTACATTAAGAAGAGAGAGGCTGATTCAGACACATCCTTTCATCCTGTCCAGGTTCTTTACCATGTCAGAAGACTTTTGCTCTCTTTGGTACTACATAGCTGCCTACAACTTCTCCAAGGGTCATTTCTGCATTGACCTCTGAGGTTCTCAGCAGGTGGAAGATCCCCTACATTCCTGTATTGTAAGACCAACTCTATCCCTGCTCCTCTGTAAAGGTAGATTGAGGGAACAGCGTATGGTTAGGGTTAATAACAGGTTCGAATTCAGTTGGGAATCATTCTGCGGGATGAATAATGTTATTGGGAACCTGCGAAATTTAAAAGAATATATAGGTGAAATATAAGTTTGAAAACCCAAATCTATGTAAGTTTTGAAGCCCAGAAGTGTATTGGGCCCTTGGGTAGGATACTTAGCTTTGAATTATGTTCTGCACAGATGTCTCTGATTAATCGCTATACAATGGCATAGGACCTTTACCTTGGATGATTGAATGTGGAAGAGAACATGCAGTCAAAAAGGGATAGTCGATAGGATTAGGAAGATAGTCAGTAGGTTTAGAAAGAAGAGTGAGTATAGGATTTGGACAAAAACTTTTTTAGCAATAGGGTTTCGGGTAGAGAGTGAATGTAAATGTCAGCACATGTGAAGAGTCATTCACAATGATGAACTGGGGAAAATATTTAGGAAAGTAAATATCAATTGGGACAAAAGGAAATCAGGCAAAGTATAATGTGAGTTATAGGATTAGAAATTTTCAACAGGGTTGAGGTTGAATATATAATCTTAGCAAGAAACAAATATGTAGTCACCAATTGGATTGACATTTGAGAGCATTAGGCAACCTGGACATGGATGTTATTACTAATCCATGCTCACTTTCCATTTAGGCTTTGGTACAATCATAAGTGTGACCTTTGCATTTTGTGTCCATAATATTACTGTAATAAAATATATATGTAGATCAGGTGACATGAGTATATCTTCCACCATTTCTGGGAGCAATATTTTGAAGACGTATAAATTAGTATTGGGGGTACAAACAGGTGTACCCTGTTTCTATGAATATACAGATAATGCATGAATGGAACATACTCTGAATAAAACCTATACTCATTCCACTATAAATAATGGATTGAATTGATATCTGAAAAAATACAGGAAATCAAATATTGATATACAGACATTCATTACAACCAGTTATACATCAATGATAATATTAGTATTAGGATTTTCATGAAGAGTGTGTGAGTTTTGCTTCAAAATTGATTATGGAAATCGAAAATAATGTGTTTGGAAAGAAGTCTCTTGAAAAGAGCAGTAAAGAAACATGGAGGAATACATGTTTTCAGAAGCAGGAAGTGATTGAAAGTGAAACAAATTCCTATATATTTTTGAACTTTTGGATGAAATATATATATTATGATGTGCATAAACTGAAGAAATAATAATGTCCCACTGTTG
This sequence comes from Callospermophilus lateralis, assembly GCF_048772815.1. NCBI lineage: Eukaryota > Metazoa > Chordata > Mammalia > Rodentia > Sciuridae > Callospermophilus > Callospermophilus lateralis. The sequence goes on along the minus strand of NW_027514688.1, from coordinate 606,537 downwards.
AATAAATATGAACGTCAAAATACATATCATGTCCCATAGGAATCTACTTGCATTGATGTTAAACTGGGTCAGTTACTGTAGAAATATTAGGATTTGTATACACCATTCACTGAAGTTAGTTGTCAGTACTAGGAAACAAATATGAATTTCAGGTGGATGAATAGTTTGGAAAATAATCTTGTGAAAAGTTGATTATAAATCCACATAAATGAATATGAATGAATTTAGGGAGTGTATAATAAGTCACATATATTACATATTTTGAAATATCTGGAGAGTATATATATATATATATATATATATATATATATATATATAGAGAGAGAGAGAGAGAGAGAGAGAGAGAGAGAGACAGAGAGAGAGACATTAAAAACTAACAATATATATGCCAATCAAAATCCATCATGAAATATATATCATCCACAGATCCAAAAATATTCATTATACTGAACATGGATTTATGTATAATGTTGTTCAACTAGAAAGGTCACCCATAGTTTGAAATTTCAGTTCCAATAGCATTTACGAGGAGTGATCTCTTCTCACAATTTGTATCTGCCAAGTCAACCACCTCACAAGAATGTACGTGTGGTACCAGGTAGAATTCTCTATGTGCATATAAAAATACATGTGCTTAATAGGCTACAGAGAAAGGGAGAAAGGAATTCACATATTTGTTAACTTTAAAAACACATGGAGAACTATTTCAAAAAAAATTTGCAAGATTTATAACTCCTACCCTATATTATGCAAAAGGCAAGTCCAAGTATACACCTTGCCTCCTCTGAACTGCTTGTACTTCTTTTCTGTTTTTTGTTATTTTTCTCCATCATATTAGGATTAGTAGTCAGAGTCTAGTTTGGAATTGGTTAGGGTTAGAGATTCAGTGTTTTAAAGGGAAATTGAAAAATGAATCCAATGTCTATGCAAATATGTGCTACCCCAAAATCTTCCCAGTCTCATCCAGAACAATGCCTTGACAGTATCTTTTACCAAAGTAAGATACAGTTAGAGGAGAAGAGTTAGAAATTCTGTGAATACATATCTGGAATGGAATTTGCTCAGGAGTTCACAACCTTGGAGGTGGTAGCAGAGTTCAAAATAGTAAGGCAAAAGGTAAACACTCCTCAAACATGGAGCTCTGCTGGCCTAAAAAATTCTTGAGAAACTGCCTCTGAGGTTGGGCACTTGAAATACATGTTGTTTTCAGGAGATTTAGTTCTTTTATAGAGAGACCATCAAAGCTGGTTCTGCATATATGTGACCTGTAAGACATGGTTTCTTATTTTTCATTGAATATGTGGCAGCAGTGCTGAATTCTTTTTTTGTAGCTAAACTGTGGACACTGGGGCTAAGTTTCTCCCTGTGCTAACTGGGAAGACATTTGTTCATCCTCCACTTTTAGTGGTGTTTCTTGCTGCTGCACTGGGAGTTTGGTATTTGCTTCACGAAATAAAGGAGGTCAATTGGGACACATTGTTGGAGGGAGTTCTGTCACGTGTGGTGGGTGAGGGTTTGCAGGAGAATGCAATAACCAGGCTTCTATCCCACATAGCTTTCCCCCTTGACCATAGCAACCTGATTCTGAACATTTCCCTGAAAGCTGTCCATATAACAAGATGCCTTTACCTATTGGGTCTGTTGGCTGAAACCATATCAGTCACAAGCCATTTGGACGCCAATGGCAGTTCCACGTGGCCTCACCACAGATGTATTGTCACACATCTGCTCACCACTGCTCTAGGCCCACTAATCAGCAGGCACCAACTAACTGGCATCTCTGTTCTACACCATTTTTATGAAACCCTGTCAATCAAGGCACTGTCTGGTATACTCATGATCAGCATCAGGACATCCAAAGGTTTTCCAGTGCCAACTGGTTATTGAAATTTCAAAAATTTCATGGTATTTATCTAGCCATTATTCAAGGAAGAAGTTGTAGTCACTGTGGGTTTCAATTCATTCAGGAACCATTAAATGTTAAGGAAGCTCATTTCAATGAAAGCTCTGGAGAACAATCACAGGCAAGGCATCCCAAATAGTGGCCAAAAGGTCACATGAAGCCAGGCCCCTTGAGGTCTACAATGTGAGGTCCATGTGTCTTTTGACTCTCAACTATGGCTGCCAAGTTTTTCAGAATAAAATCATGTGATATCCTGGCTGAGATTCTCAGTGTTCTGTGGAAAGCCACCCTTGGCCTAGATCTCAGTTTCCAAGGGCGACTCTCATGCGTGGCCTCCTAACATCCCCACACAATTCATGGCAATACTTCTCTGAGGTCAGTTCTACAACTCAGTCTCTAAGGAGTATTACACCAGAGTACAAGCCGAGGGGGACCCAGTCATCCCTTCCAACTGCCACACAAATTACCAAAATTAAAACCAAAACATTCCCACATGGCCCTCATCTTCTTCCACATAGACCCTCATTATAACCTCTGGCTGGAGATTTCCATGAGGGGTGCAGCGCAAGAGAGTGTCCAAAATAAGCTCCCTTGGCCGTCATTTGCCTAAAGTCAGGGTGGCCTGGACACCATTCCTGTGAACCAGGAGTGATCAAATAGGCCTGCCATTACAACTACTCTGCTTCTCCAATTTGAGGCCTACTGACTGTGGGGTTTAGATTCTTTATGTGAAGTGGAATCATGAGAAAACCCAAGCACCTCTGCATGGCTTTGAAAAACTCATTTGACCCAAAAGATCCCTATACTCACTTGATGATTGTCTGCAACCTAATAGAGGAAGGAGAGAGACATCATCCACAATGACTGAATTTTGCCATTTTAGTTTTGGATGCACACATGGGATCTTTCTTTATATCCATCAGGTGCTGAGAATATAAGCCACAGCCTCACACAGGGCCAAGAGGCTGATTCAGACACATCCCATTCAAAGCAATTAAGCAAAGAGCCACGGGTGATGCCCAATCATTTCCATATGAAAACTGTTTTTTTCATGCTTATCAAAGGGGTGGCCTGAGGCAAAGACCTTCCTGTCATTCAGTGAAACAGAAAAATAGGTAAGCAAAAGGCACAAAGCATGGTTTCTCCACTGAGACTTACCTGGTCACACTGATATCTGAGTTTTCTAAGAAGCTCGCCATTACCTTCAGCTATTCAGTACATGGCCATGTGACAGAGCTTGGGGTGGTACCTATCTTGGACACAAAACCATGAGACTATTCTGCAGATTGGTCAGAATTCAGGAAGAAATCTGAAACTTAGGAAGATAGTAGGTGTTGCCCATCGATTAGGCAACCTGCAGTGCAGTCATAAATTGGGCAGGATGAATGCTGGGAAGCTTTCTACTAGACAGGACACATTCATTGATGCATTCTCTTTTCTAATGTCTACAACCACGGACACAGTGTTATACACAGACATAGAAACACTTGCCTTGTCAAAAGACTATCTAGAAACAGTCCACTGCAAACCAGACATACCAGCTTTCCTACCTATTCTAAGAAAATGAGACAAAACCACAAGCTCACACCCACAAACACAAAGCACCTCCTTCCCCCAAGTAAGTCTCTGAATATCCAGAGTGTCCTCTGACTAGCGGGCCCTACTATGTTCACCCGAAATGGCCTGTACTGTGGCAGATCTGGTCTCCTTGGCCAACTCTGTGTAGTTGTTAGGAGCCAGCGGTGAGTCACTACCTACTTACTAAGGAAAGGCCGGTCTTCAGAGCTCTCCTGATATTTGGCCATCCTCACATCAGTAGGTACCAAGAAAGACAGAATCTGTCATTGGTAAAACAAAACAAGTGAGCCCACTGGTACTGGGACTGGGACTGGCTCTGGATGCCTGGCTTCCTGGATCCCAAGTTCAGAGAGTTCCATCACCAAAGAAGTAAGGTAGGTCACTTCCTTCAGGAACTGAATGAGGTCAATGCCTTGGCAAACACTTTGTCCTAATAGCTGCTTCCAAGGGTCCCATGAGATGGAGGCTGCCCCTACTTCCTGTGACACTGTCACAAGTTAGAATGGTATATCAACCATAGACACACGGGAACAGCTCTCCACACAGACCTTGTTTGGTCCATCTTCTCTACATTAAGAAGAAGGGGGCTGATTCAGACACACCCCTTCATCCTGACAAGGTTGTTTGCCATGGAAGATGACTTTTGCTCTCTCAGGTCCTTCATAGCTGCCAACCTCTTTTCCAGGGATCATGTCTGCATGGACCTTTGAGGTTCTCAGCAGGTGGAAGATCCCCTACATTCCTGTATTGTAAGACCAACTCTGTCCCTGCTCTTCTGTAAAGTTAGATTGAGGGAACAGTGTATGTTTAGGGTCAATAACATGTTGGATTTGGTTTAGGAATCATACTGCAGAATGAATAATGGTATTTGAAACTGCGATATTTACTAGAATATATATGTGAAATATAAGTGTGAAACTAGAAATCTAGGTAACATTTGAAGCCCAGAGGGCATTGGACCCTTGATTGTGATAGTTAGAATAAAATTACATTCTGCACAGAGGTCTCAGATAGATCAATATACAATGGCATAAGACCTTGTACCTTGCTTGATTGAATGTAGAAGAGAATATCCAGTCAAAAAAGGATAGTCGGTAGGATTAGGAAGATAGTCGGTAGGTTTAGAAAAAGAATGAGTATAGGATTAGGAACAAACGTTTATTAGCAATAGGTTATCGATTAGAGTGTGAATGTAAATGTCAGCACATGTGAAGAGTCAGTCACAATGATGAACTGGGGAAAATATGTAGGAAACAGATAGAAATAGAGCCATAACGAAATCAGGCAATGTATAAAGTGAGGGATAGGATTAGACATTTTCAGTAGGGTTGAGTTTGAATATATAATCTTAAGAAGAAACAAATATGTAGTCACCAATAGGATTGATATTTGAGAGCATTAGGCAAGCTGGACATGGATGTTTTTAGTAATCCATGTTTACTTTCCTTTTAGGCTTTGGTACAAACATAAGTGTGAGCTTTGCATTTTGTGTTCCGAATATTTCTGTGATTAAATGTATAAGTAGATCAGGTGACATGAGTATTTCTTCCAACATTTCAGGGAGCAATATTTTGAAGACATATAAATTAGTATTGGGGGTATAAAGAAGTGTACACTGTGTCTATGAATATAGAGATAATGCATGAATAGACCATACTGTGAATAAATAATATAACTCGTTCCACTTTAAATAATGGATTGAATTTTTATCTGAAAATATATAAGAAATCCTATATCGTCATGCAATCATTAATTCCAACCAGTCATACATCTAATGGTAATATCAGAGTTATAATTCATCATAAAGTTTATGTGAGTTTTGCTTCAAAAGTGATTATGGAAAGTGAAAGTAATGTGTCTTGAAAGAACTCTCATGAAAAGACCTGTCAAGAAACATGGAAGAATACATGTGTCCTGAAGCAGGAAGTGATTGAAAGTGAAACAAATTCCTGTAAATTTGCGAACTTGTGGGGAAATCTTAAGAGCCCCTCCCAGCTCTCCCTTGAGCACGATAGCCAGACCGAGGGAATTAGGAGTGGCACGGGACTCGTGGTGCAGACCTCCAGGCCACTGCTCCCACCAGTGCTGAAAACTGAAGTCTCTTGCTCCAGCTTCCGGGGGCATGGCTTCCGGAGTGCAAGCAAATTCGCTGGGGGTTCTCAGGCCTAAGCTCTACAAACTTAGGGTCTGAGGGAGACAAACAGGGAGATTGTGCCCAGGCATTCATGAAAACAGGGCTCCTAGGAGCAGCAGACCTGGCATGTAGCCAGTATTGTGGTGAGTGTCACAGGTGAGTGGGGCCTGGCTTGAGGAAACACAAAAGAAGGCCCTAGGCACTCAGGATTGGACACCCACCCAGTCTGGGAGGAAGAGCTGCTGCACAGTGATTGGTTCCCACTTATTGAAAGGAGAAGCTTGGCCCAGTGGGCAAAGCTCTACCTACTGGAAAAGAAGTTTATTGCAATCTATGACTGCATTTATTGTTATTATTATTATTTTAATTTGTTTTTTTTGTTTTTGTTTTGTTTTTTTTTTTTGTTTTCTTTTATTTTCATTTTTTTGTTGCTGTTCTTTAACTTTTAAAAAATGTTTTAAAATTTTTTATTTTATTTTATTTTTTTTTTTCTGGTTCATGATGACCATCTGAGAACACAAATTTATTGCTTTTATTTTCCAAAATCCTCATAAAAGAACTTAAACACTATAAAAATAATCACACTGTATTACCATAAAACAACAAATGAAAGGGAAAAAAACATATTGGATCTCACCATTATGTATACACACAACACACACCTGCACAATCCCCCCAAACTAAAAGTAAATAGTGGAAAGATCAGTAGAGTGGAGGGAAGGGAACAGAAAGAGGGAGGAAAGGAGAAAAAGAGGAAGTACTGGGGACTGAATTAGAGCAAATTATATTTCATGCTTTTATAATTATGCCAAAATGAATCTTAATGTTATGTATAATCTTAATGTTATGTATAAAAAGAACCAATTAAAAAAAGAAATATGATAGTATACCAGTGCTGTGTAGAGCCAATAAAAAAATACCTATACATAAAATAAAAAAAAATGTGAATTTTAAGAATAAACTGGAGTGGGCTAGAGTTGTGGCTCAGTGGTAGAGCACTTGTCTAGCATGTGTGAGGCACTGGTTGGATTCTCAGCACTGCATATAAATTAATTAATTAAATAAGGATCCATCAACAACTAAAAAAACTAGTAAAAAAGAATAAATTATAAAAAATAAATGAAAGTGTGTAGAAAATGTCATTTGAAGTAAAAATACAAAATCAGCTCTAAGTTGTTTGCAACACAAACACACAAGTTAAGTGGTGTTTGAAAATACAGGGAGCAAAAGCTATTGTATAAAAATTTTATTGATAATTCCAGAACATCTATTATTAATATCAATGTAAAATATGTATTTTAAGTGAAAGAACCTTTAATAAGACAGCAATTGTGTTAATTAATTAAAGAATCTAAAAATTAGATGAAAATATGATTTGTTTTTATTCAATGAAGCAAGATTAAATGTTTGAAATATGATTTTAAGGAGAAATATAGGCACCACAATAAGTTTTAGGAATTTTGTGGATACAAAGATAATTAACTTAGGACAACTTACTATGATAAATGAGTTTACTTTAGTAGAAAAATAGAATTTGCTCTCTGGAAACTGGGCACCCCTAATCCCCAAATCCCAAATCCAAAATGCCAAATCTAACGTGTTTTAGTACTGGAATGTGACAAGTGAAAAGTTTCCTACTTGGCTTCATTTGACAGGTTACAGTCAAAATGCAGGTATACTAAAAATGTTGTATGAAATTTCCTCCAGGCTATGGGTCTAAGGCATGTATGAAATATAAATGAATTTCATATTTACACTTGAGTCTTATCCCCAAGATTATGTGTGTATAAATATTCCATAATTCCAAAAAAATCCAAAATCTGAAATGCTTCTTGTTCTAAGCATTTTTGATAAACAATACTTAACCTATATACAACTGTTTCCCCCACAACAAATAAACAAATTTAATAAGGTTAAAAACTTTCCAAAAATAAAATTTAAACATACTACAAAGCAAATAAATAACACATGAAATAATAAATTTTTTGGTGACTTAACAACTGGAAACTGTTTCATTTAACTTGCCCCTGGATCATAGATAAACTTCAAAATTATTTTCCTTTTTTTTTAAATGGCAAAATAATTTTATTTTATTTTATTTTTTTATTGGTTGTTCAAAACCCTACAAAGCTCTTGACATATCATATTTCATACATTAGCATATATTAGCTTCAAGTTAGTTACGAACTCCCTTTTTTAAACCAAGTAGAGATTGCAGAATCACATGGGTTACACATCCACATTTTTACATAATACCATACTAGTAACTGTTGTATTCTGCTGCCTTTCCTTTCCTCTACAATCCCCCTCCCCTCCCCTATTTTGTTATTATTATTTTTTAAAATTTTAATTTTAATTTTATATTATCATTATCATTTTTTTAAAAAAATCATTTTCATTCTTTATTTTCTATTTTTTCTATTGTATTTCATTTCTTTTCAATTTTCTTATTTCCCATTCCTTGCATTCTACCTGCCTACTCTCATTCTCTTTAGTGACTTTTTCCCTTCCCTTCTAAAATCTTTCCTCCCAAGCATCAAATAAATTTATAAGAGTAAACAGTAACTCAGCAGTCAAACAGAACAAGAAGTAACATGAGCAGCATAAACAAGCAAGGAAGAAAAGGAGAACAAACAACGAAGAACACCCTAAATATTCAGGAGGACCAGGATTCATCAGAAAAGTGGTCATATAAAGAACTCAAGGAATACCTTAGACAGATGGAATGGAAACTTAAAGAAGATACGAGACAGAAAATCCAAACAGTAAAAGAAAACATTGAAAATGAATTACATAAACATATAAAAGAAAAAGTTAAGCATCTTTATCAGTGGATAGAGATTATAAAAAAAATCAAACAATAATTCTAGAAATGAAGGAAATGATAAACCAAATTAAGGACTCCATTGAGAGTATCACTAACAGAGTGGAGCAAGTAGAAGCCAGAACGTCAGATAATGAAGACAAAATATATCATCTTGAAACGAGTCCAGCCAACTCAGAAAGGCTGGCAAAAAAATCACAAGAAAAACATCCAAGAGATTTCGGATAACATAAATAAAACCACACTTACGAGTCATCAGGATAGAGGAAGGTACAGAGACTCAAACCAAGGGAATGAGAAAACTGGTGAATGAAATAATTACAGAAAACTTTCCAGAAATAAAAAAGGAAATGGATATACAAATTGTAGATGCATACAGGACAAGAGCACACAAAATCACAGTAGACGAATGCCAAGACACATTGTTATGAAGATATCCAATATACAGAACAAAGAGAAAATAATAAATCTACAAGAGAATGGAGGCAGAATACATTCAGTGGTAAACCAATAAGGTTAACAACGGATATTTGATCACAGATGCTGAAAGCGAGAAGATCCTGGAAAAACGTATGTCAAACACTGAAAGACAATGGATGCCAACCAAGAATTATGTATCCAGCATAATTAACCATCAGGTACGACGATAAAATAAGAATCTTTCATGATAAACAAAAGCTAAAAGAATTTGAAGCCAGAAAACAAGCTTTACAAAGCGTCTTGAGAAAAACACTACACAAGAAAGAAATGAAAAACAACAACCAAAACCATCAGTGGGAAGTACCTTGGTAATGACAGAGGCAGGGTGAAAGCTTATCATGGAGAAACAAACTAAATTTAAAAAAAGATAAATAATCAAACATGGCTGGCAGTACAAACCATACATCAATAGTAACTCTGAATGTAAATGGCTTCAACTCTCCAATAAAGCGACATAGGCTGGTAACTTGGATTAAATAAACAAATCCAACAATATGTTGCCTCCTGGAGACACATCTGAAATGCAAAGACACACAGGCTGAAGGTGAAAGGTTGGGAAAAAATACACCATGCACACTTATCCTCATAAGCAAGCAGGGGTGGACATCCTCATATCAATTAAAATCGACCTCAAGACTAAGTTAATCAAAAGGGATAAGGAAGGACATTATATACTGTTAAAAGGAACCATTCACCAACAAGACATAACAATTATCAATATTTATGCACTAAATAATGGTGCTACGATGTTCATGAAACAAATTCTCCTCAAGCTCCGAAATGAAATAGACCTCAACACAATAATTATGGGTGACTTCAACACACATCTATCACCATTGGACAGATCCTCCAAACAAAAGTTGAATAAAGAAAGTATAGAACTCAATATCACAATCAATAACCAACATGTAACTGACATATATAGAATATATCAACCATCATCAAGTGGATATACTTTTTTCTCAGCAGCACATGGATCCTTCTCAAAAAAAGACCATATATGATGCCATAGGGCAACCCTCAGTAAATATAAAGTTGTGGAGATAATAACATGCATTTTATCTGATCATAATGGAATGAAACTGGAAATCAATGACAAAAGAAGGAAGGAAAAATTCTACATCACATGGAAAATGAACAATATGTTACTGAATGATCAATGGGTTACAAAAGACATAAAGGAGGAAATCAAAAAATTCTTAGAGATAAATGTAATTATAGACACAACATATCGGAATCTATGGGACACAATGAAAGCAGTTTTAAGAGGGAAATTCATCGCCTGGAGGTCATTCCTGAAAAAAAAGGAAAAACCAACAAATAAGTGAGCTCACACTTCATCTCAAAGCCCTACAAAAGGAAGAGCAAAACAACAGCAAATTTAGCAGAAGGCAAGAAATTATTAAAATCAGAGTGGAAATCAAGGAAATTGAAACAAAAGAAACTATTGAAAAAATTAACAAAACTAAAAGTTGGTTCTTCGAAAAAATAAATAAGATCAACAGACCCTTAGCCATGCTAAAGACGAAAAGAAGAGAAAGAACTCAAATTACTAACATATGGGATGAAAAAGGCAACATCACAACAGATGCTACAGAAATACAGAAGACAATTAGAAATTATTTTGAAAACCATTATTCCAATAAAATAGAAAATAGTGAAGACATCGATAAATTTCTTAAGTCATATGATTTGCCCAAACTGAGTAAGGAGGATACACACAATTTAAACCGACCAATATCAATGGATGAAATAGAAGAAGCAATCAAAAGACTACCAACCAAGAAAAGCCCAGGAACGGATGGCTATACAGCAGAGTTTTACAAAACCTTTAAAGAAGAATTAATACCAATACTTTTCAAGTTATTTCAGGAAATAGAAAAAGAGGGAGCTCTGCCAAATTCATTTTATGAGGCCAACATCACCCTAATTCCAAAACCAGAAAAAGACACCTCAAAGAAAGAGAACTACTGACCAATTTATCTGATTAACCTAGATGCAAGAATCCTCAATAAAAATCTGCCTAATCGAATACAAAGGCACATCAAAAAAATTGTTCACCAGGATCAAGTAGGATTCATCCCTGGTATGCAACGATGGTTCAATATACGAAAATCAATAAATGTTATTCATCACATCAATAGACTTAAAGATAAGAACCATATGATCATCTCGATAGATGCAGAAAAAGCATTTGACAAAGTACAGCATCCCTTTATGTTCAAAACATTAGAAAAATAGGGATAACAGGAACTAACCTCGACATTGTAAAAGCTATCTATGCTAAGTCTCAGGCTAGCATCATTATGAATGGAGAAAAATTGAAGGCATTCCCTCTAAAATCTGGAACAAGACAGGGATGCCCTCTGTCACCACTTCTATTCAATATAGTTCTCAAAACACTGGCCAGAGCAATTAGACAGACGAAAGAAATCAAAGGCATAAAAATAGGAAAATAAGAACGAAAATTATCACTATTTCCTGGTGACATGATTCTATACATAGAAGACCCAAAAGGGTCTACAAAAGAACTACTAGAACTAATAAATGAATTCAGCAAAGTGGCAGGATATACAATCAAAACGCATAAATCAAAGGCATTTCTGTATATCAGCGACAAACCTCCTGAAACAGAAATGAGGAAAAACACTCCATTCACAATACCCTCAAAAAAATTAAATACTTGAAAATCAACCAAACAAAAAAGGTGAAAGACTTATACAATGAAAACTACAGAACCCTAAAAAGAGAAGTAGAAGAAGATCTTAGAAGATGGAAAAATATACCCTGTTCCTGGATAGGCAGAACTAACATCATCAAAATGGCGAAAATACCAAAAGTTTTCTATAGGTTCAATGCAATGCCAATCAAAATCCCAATGGCATTTCTTGTAGAAATAGATAAAGCAATCATGGAATTCATATGGAAAAATATAAGACCCAGAATAGCAAAAGCAATTCTAGCAGGAAGTGTGAATCAGGCGGTATAGCGATACCGGACTTAAAACTATACTACAGAGCAATATTAACAAAAACAGCATGGCACTGGTACCAAAACTGGCAGGTTGACCAATGGTACAGAATAGAGGACACAAAGACTAATTCACAAAGATACAACTATGCTATATTTGATAAAGGAACTAAAAGCATGCAATGGAGGAAATATAGCATCTTCAACAAATGGTGTTGTAAAAAATGGAAATCAATATGCAACAAAATGAAACCGAATCCCCTCCTCTTGCCATGCACAAAAGTTAACTCAAAGTGGATCAAGGAGCTAGATATCAAATAAGAGACTCTGCATCTGATACAAGAAAAAGTTGGCTCCGATCTACATAATGTGGGGCTGGGCTCCAAATTCCTTAACAGGACACCCATAGCAGAAGAGTTAATAATAAGAATCATCAAATGGGACTTACTTAAACTGAAAAGTTTTTTCTCAGCAGGATAAAAAATGAGAGAGGTAAATAGGGAGCCTAAATTATGGGAACAAATTTTTACTCCTTACACTTCAGATAGAGCCCTAATATCCAGAGTATACCAAGAACTCAAAAAATTAGACAATAAGATGATAAATAACCCAATCAAAAAATGGGCCATGGACCTGAACCGACACTACTCAGAGGAGGACATACAATCAATCAGTAAGTAAATGAAAAAATGCTCACCATCTCTAGCAGTCAGAGAAATGCAAATTAAAATCACCCTAAGAAACCATTCTACTCTAGTAAGATTGGCAGCCATTATGAAGTCAAACAACAAGTGCTGGCGAGGATGTGGAGAATAGGGTACTCTTGTACATTGCTGGTGGGACTGCAAACTGTTGTGGCAAATTTGAAAAGCAGTATGGAGAATCCTGGGAAAGCTGGGAATGGAACCACCATTTGACCCAGCTATTGCCCTTCTCAGACTATTCCCTGAAGACCTTTAAAGAGCATATTACAGGGATACTGCCACATTGATGTTCATAGCAGCACCATTCAAAATTGCTAGACTGTGGAACCAACCCAGATGCCCTTCAGTAGATGAATGGATAAAAAAATGTGGCATTTATACACCATTGAGTATTATGCATCATTAAAAAATGACAAAATCATTGAATTTGCAGGGAAATGGATGGCACTAGAGCAGATTATGCTTAGTGAAGCTAGCCAAACCCTAAAAAACAAATAAAAATGTCTTCTTTGATATAATGAGAGCAACTAATAACAGAGCAGGGAGGAAGAGCAGGAAGAAAAGATCAACATTAAACAGAGACATGAGGTGGGGGTCGGAAAGAGAGAGATAAAGGAAATTGCATGGTAATGGAGGGAGACCCTCATTGTTACACAAAATTACATATAAGAGGTTGTGAGGGGAATGGGAAAATTAACAAAGATATAAATGTATTACAGTGGATGGGGTAGAGAGAGAAGATGGGAGGGGAGTGGGGATACTAGAGGATAGAAAATGTAGCAGAATACAACAGTTACTAATAGGGCATTATAAAAATGCAGATGTGTAACACATATGATTCTGCAATCCGTATTTGGGATAAAAATGGGAGTTCATAACCCACTTGAATCTAATGTATGAAATATAATATGTCAAGAGCTTTGTAATGTTTTGAACACCCAATTAAAAAATAAAAAAATAATATGAAATAAAATAATTGAAAAAAAAAAACACATGGAGAAATATTTCACTCTCTTCCAGAACAATGCCTTGACATTACCCTCGCCCCAAGTAATACATCATTAGAGGAGAAGAGTTAGAAAATCTGGGAATATATAGCTGGAATTTAATATGCTCAAAAGTTCACAACATTGGAGGTGGTAGAGTAGTTTACTAAAGTAAGGGACAGGATAAACACTCCACAAATATGGAGCTCTGCTGGCCTAAAGACTTCTTCAGAAACTGCCACTGAGGTTGGGCACTTGAAATATATGTTGTTGTCAGGAGCTTTAGATTCCTTTGTAATGAGAGCATCAAAGCTGGGTCTGCATCTATGTGACCTGGAGGACATGGTTTCTTATGTTCCAATGAACATGAGTCAGCAGTGCTGAATTCAATCTTTGTAGGTAAACTGTGGTCACTGGGGGCTAAGTGTCTCCCCGTGTGGACTGTGAAGCCATTTGGTCATCCTCCACATTTTGTGGTGTTTCTTGCTGCTGCACTGGTAGTTTGGTATTTGCTTCACAAAATACAAGGAGTCCACCTGGGACAAAGTGTTGGAGGGAGTTTCTCACGTGTGGTGGGTCAGGGTCTGCAGGAGAATGCACCCACCAAGGTTCTATCCCAAATAGCTTGCCTCTTGACCATAGCAACGTGATTCTGAACATTGCCCTAAAACCTCTACAAATAAAAATACGCCTTTACATATAAGGGTCTGCTCGCTGCACCATGTCAGTCACAAGCAATTTGGAAGCCAATGGAAGATCCACATGGCTCCACCACAGTTGATTTATCACACACCTGCCGACTGCAGCTCTATGCCCACTACTCAGCAGGCTCCAAATTACTGGCATCTCTGCTCTACACCATTTTCTGGAAACCCAGTCCATCAGGCACTGTCTGGTATACTCATAGTCAGCAACAGGATATCCAAAGGTTCTCCAGTGCCACCTGGTCATGGAAATTTAAAAAAATTTCACGGTATTTATCTAGCCATTTTTCAAGGATGAAGTTGAAGGCACTGTGGGTTTCACTTCATTCAGGAACCATTAAATGGTGAGGATGCTCATTTCAATGAAAGCTCTGGAGAACTCTCATAAGCATGGCTTCCTAAAGAGTGGCCAATGATCACATGATGCTAGGCACATTGAGGTCTACAATGTGAGGTCCATGTGTGTTTTGACTCTCAACTATGGCTGCCAAGTCTTTCAGAATAAAATTATGTGATACCCTGGCTGAGATTCCAAGTGCTCTGTGCAAAGCCAACCTGGGCCTAGATCTCAGTTTCCAAGGGCAAATCTCATGCGTGGCCTCCTAAAATCCCAACTCAATTCATGGCAATACTTCTCTGAGGTCAGTACCTCAACTCAGTATCTAAGGGGAATCACACCAGAGTTCAAGCCCAGGTGGACCCAGTCGTCACTTCCAACCACCACCCAAATGACCACAATTAAAACCAAAACACTCCCACATGACCCACATTTCTTCCATATAGACACTCATCATAACTTCTGGCTGGAGGTTTCCATAAGGGGCTCCGCCCAAGCCAGTGTCAAAAATAAGCTCCCTTGCCCCTTAATTTGACTAAACTGAGGGTGGCTGTACACACTTCCTGTGAACAAGATGTGATCAAATAGGTCTGCCATTAATACTGCTCCGCTTCTCCAATTTGAGGACTACTGACTGTGGGTTTTAGATTCTTTATGTGAACTGGAGTCATGATAAAACCCAAGCACCTATGGGATAGAATCTGCAGGGCTTTGAGGAACTCATTTGAGACAAAGGATCCCTATTCTCACTTGATGGATGTCACGAACCTTACAGAGGAAGACGAGAGACTTCATCCACAATGACTGCTCTTTTTTCCACTTTGGTTTTGGATGTACACATGGAATCTTTCTTTAGATCCATCAGGTGATGAGAAACTAAGCAACAGCCTCACACAGGGCCAATGGTCTGAATGAGACACATCTTTTTCAAAGCAATTAAGCAAAGAGCCACAGGTGAAGACCATTCATTTCCATTTGAAAACTGTTTTCTTCAGGCTTCACAAAGGGGTGGCCTAAGGCAAAGACCTTCCTGACATTTAGGGCAACAGAACAATAGGTAACCAAAAGGCCCAAAGCAGGGTTTCTCCACTGAGTCTTTAATGGTCATAGTGATTTCTGAGTTTTCTGTGATGCTCGCCATTCCCTTCAGCTATCCAGTACATGGCCATGTCACAGAGCTTGGAGGTGGTATATATCTTGCACAAAAAACCATGAGCCTATTTTAGAGAGTGGCCAGAATTCAGGAAGAAAAGTGGAACTTAGGAAGATAGCAGGTGTAGCCAATTGATAAGGCAAGCCGCAGTCCATTCATAAATTGTGCAGGATGAATTCTGGGAAGCTTTCTACTAAACAGGACATATCCATTGATCCAATATCTTTTCTAATGTCTACAACCATAGATAACAGTGGGATACACAGACATAGAAACACTCGCCTTGCCAAACGACTTACTAGAAACAGTTCACTCCAAACCAAACAAACCGACTTCCCTGCCTATTTTCAGAACATGAGACAAAACCACAAAACCACAACCAAACCTACAAAGGCACCTCCTTCTGCCAAGTAGGTCTTTGACTATCTTGAGTGTCCTCTGACTTATGGGCCATACTATGTTCCCCCGAAATGGCCACTCCTGTCTCAGATTTGGACTCCAAGGCCAACTCTATTTAATTGTCAGGAGCCAGCTGTGAGCCACTACCTGTTTTCTCAGGAAAGGCCCCTCTTCGGAGATTTCCTGCCATTTGGCCATCCTCACATGAGTAGGTACCAAGAAAGACTGACTCTGTCCTTGGTAAATCCAAACAAATGAGACCACTCGGACTGGAACTGGCCCTGGCTTTTTTGCCTGAATTCCTGGATCCCAAGATCAGAGAGTTCCATCACCAAGGAAGTGAGGTGAGGTCACTTCTTTCAGAAATTGAAAAATCTGTGGAAAGCAACCCTGGGCCTAGATCTCAGTTCCAAGGGTGACTCTTATGCGTGGCCTCCTAAAATCCCAACAAAATTCAATGCAATACTTCTCTAAGGTCAGTTCCACAACTCTGTCTCTAAGGGGAATCACACCAGAGTTCAAGCCCAGGTGGACCCAGTCATTTCTTCCAACCGCCACACAAATGACCAAAATTAAAACGAAAAGACTCCCACATGGCCCTCATCTTCTTACATATTGTCATTCATCATAATGTCTGGCTGAAGATTTTCATGAGGGTCGAAGCCCAAGAAAGTGTCCAAAATAAGCTCACTTGCCCCTCATTTGCCTAAAGTCAGGGTGGCCTGGACACCCTTCCTGTGAACCAGGAGTGATCAAATAAGCCTGTCATTAATAATGCTCTGTTTCTCCAATTTGAAGCCTACTAATTTTAAGGTATAGATTCTTTGTGATTTGGAGTCATGCGAAACCCCAAGCACCTCTGCAGGGCTTTGAGGAACTCTTTTGACCCAAAGAATCAATTTTCTCACTTGACAGAGGTCAGGAACCTAACAGAGGAAGGCAAGAGACTTCATCCACAATGACTGATCTTTTTGCCATTATGGTTTTTGATGCACACATGGGATCATTCTTTAGATCCATCAGGTGCTGAGAATGTAAGACACAGCCACACACAGGCCAAGAGGCTAATTCAGCCATATCCCTTTCCAAAGCAATTAAGCAAAGAGCCACAGGTGATGCCCATTCATTTCCATTTGAAAACTCTTTCTTCAGGCTTCACAAAGGGGTGGCCTGAGACCAAGTCTTTCCTGACATTCAGTGCAACAGAACAATAGGTAAGCAAAAGGCCCAAAGCGGGGTTTTTCCACTGAGACATTTCTGTTCACACTGATATCTGAGTTTTCTGAAAGGCTGGCCATTCTCTTCCGCTATCCAGTACATGGCCATGTCACAGAGCTTGTAGTGGTGCATATCTTGGACACAAAACCATGAGCCTATTCTGGAGAGTGGCCAGAATTCAGGAAGAAAACAGGAACTTAGGAAGATAGAATGTGTTGCCTCTCGATAAGACAAGCTGCAGTCCATTCATAAATTGGGCAGGATGAATTATGGGAAGATTTATAGTAGACTGGACGCATCCATTAATGCTTTCTCTTTTCTAATGTCTACAACAATGGACACAGTGGGATACACAGACATAGAAACACTCGCCTGGTCAAACGACTTACTAAAAACAATCCACTCCAAACCAAACAAACCAACTTTCCTACCTATTCTCAGAACATGGCCTGACCTCTCTCAGATCTGGTTTCCTTGGCCAACTCTGTGAAGTTGTCAAGAAAAAGGGGTGAGCCACTACCTGCTTCTTCTGGAAAGGTCCCTCTTCAGAGCTCTCCTGGCATTTGGCCATCCTCACATCGGTAGGTACCAAGAAAGACTGACTCTGTCCTTGGTAAATCCAAACAAGTGAGTCCACTGGGACTGGGACTGCCTCGGGGTGCCTGGATTCTTGGATACAAAGTTCAGAGAGTTCCATCACCAAGGAAATGAGGTATATCACTTTCTTTGGAACTGAATGAGGTCAGTGCCTTGGCAACCACTTTGTCCTAACAGTTGCTTCCAAGTGTCCCATGAGATGGAGGCTGCCCCTACTTCCTGTGACACTTTCACAAGGTAGAATGGTATGTCAACCATAGGCACCCAGCAGCAGCTCTCCACACAGGCCTGGTTTGGTCCATCTTCTCTACAATAAAAAGAGAGAGGCTGATTCAGACACATCCCTTCATCCTGTCCAGGTTGTTTGCCATGGAAGATGACTTTTGCTCTCTCAGGTCCTTCATAGCTGCCTACATCTTCTCCAGGTATCATTTCTGAATGGACCTTTGAGGTTCTCAGCAGGTGGAATGTCCCCTACTTTCCTGTATTGTAAGAACGACTCTATCCCTGCTCTTCTGTAAAATGAGATTGAGGAAACAGTGTATGTTTAGGCTTAATAACAGGTTCGATTTGGGTTAGCAATCATTCTGTGTGATAAATAATGGTATTGGAAACCTGCGATATTTACAAGAATATCGAGGTGAAATATAAGTATGAAAACAGAAATCTAGGTATGATTTGAAGCCCAGAAGGGCATTGGGCCCTTAATTGGGATACTTAGTTTTGAATTATATTCTGCAAAGATGTCTCAGACAATTTGATATACAATGGCATAGGACCTTGTACCTTGGATGTTTGAATGTAGAAGAGAACATCCAATCCAAAGGGATAGTCAGTAGAATTAGGAAGATAGTCGGTAGGTTTAGGATGAAGAGTGAGTGTAGGATTGGGACTAAAAATTCTTTAGCTATAGGGTTTCGGATAGAGAGTGAATGCAAATGTCAGCACATATGAAGAGTCAGTCACTATGATGAAATTGGGAAAATATGTAGAAAAGCAGATATCAATAGAGACATTATGAAATCAGGCAAAGTATTAAGTGAGTGATAGGAGTAGACATTTTCACCAGGGTTGAGTTTGAATATATAATCTTAGGAAGAAACAAATATGTAGTAACCAATAGGATTGACATTTGAGAGCATTAGGCAACCTGGACAAGGATGTTTTTAGTAATCCATGATCGCTTTCCATTTAGTCTTTGGTACAATCATAAGTGTGACCTTTACATTTTTTGTCCAGAATATTACTGTGATAAAATCTATATGTAGATCAGGTGACATGAGTATTTCTATCACCATTTCTGGGAGCAATATACTGAAGACGTAAAATTTGTATTGGGGGTACAAAGAGGTGTACCCTGTGTCCATGAATATAGAGATTAAGCATGAATACACCATACTGTGAATAAATAATATAACTGGTTCCAACTTTAAATAATGGATTGAATTGATATCTGAAAATATACAATAAATCTTATATTGATATATATTCATTCATTCCAACCAGTTATACATCTAATGGTAATATTAGTGTTTTGATTTATCATGAAGAGTGTGTGAAGTTTGCTTCAAAAGTGATTATGGAAATCGAAAATAATGTGTTCGGAAAGAATTCTCATGCAAAGACCAGTCAAGAAATATGGAGGAATACATGTGTTTTGAAGCAGGAAGTGATTGAAAGTGAAACAAATGCCTATAAATTTGCTAAATTGTTTATGAAATATATATCCTATGATGTGCATAAACTGATGAAATTGTAATGTACCAGTTTTGAATAAAAATTAACGTAAAAATACACATCATGTCCCATTGGAATCTACTTGCATTGATGTAAAACTTGGTCAGTTACTGTAGAAATATTAGGATTCGCGTGACTCATTCACCGAAGTTAGTTTTCTTTTTTTTTTTAATTTTTTATGGCTGTTCTAAACATTATTTATTTCTTGATATATCATATTTCACACTTTGATTCAAGTGGGTTATGAACTCCCATTTTTACCCCGTATACAGATTGCAGAATCACATCAGTTACACATCAATTGATTGACACATTGCCATACTAGTGTCTATTGTATTCTGCTGCCTTTCCTATCCTCTACTATCCCTCCTCCCCTCCGCTCTCTTCCCCTCTCCTCTCTCTACCCCCTCTACTGTAATAAATTTCTCCCTTTTGTATTATTTTTCCCTTTCCCCTCACATCCTCTTTTATGTAATTTTGTATAACCCTGAGGGTCTACTTCCATTTCCATGCAATTTCCCTTCTCTCTCCCTTTCTCTCCCACCTCTCATTTCTATTTAATATTAATCTTCTTCTCATGCTCTTCATCCCTACTCTGTTCGTAGTTACTCTCCTTTTATCAAAGAAGGCATTTGGCATTTGTTTTTTAGGGATTGGCTAGCTTCACTTTGCATAATCTGCTCTAATGCCATCTATTTTCCTGCAAATTCTATGGTTTTGTCATTTTTTAAAGCAGAGTAATACTCCATTGTGTATAAGTGCCACATTTTTTTATCCATTCTTCTATTGAACAGCATCTAGGTTGGTTCCACAGTCTTGCTATTGTGAATTGTGCTGCTATGAACATCAATGTAGCAGTGTCCCTGTAGCATGCTCTTTTAGGGTCTTTAGGGAATAGACCGAGAAGAGGAATAGCTGGGTCAAATGGTAGTTCCATTCACAGCTTTCCAAGAAATCTCCATAATGCTTTCCAAATTGGCTGTACCAATTAGCAGTGCCTCCAATAATGTACAAGTGTACCTGTTTCTCCACATCCTCACCAGCACTTGTTGTTGTTTGACTTCATAATGGCTGCCAATCTTACTGGAATGAGATGGTATCTTAGGGTGGTTTTGATTTGCATTTCTCTGACTGCTGGGGATGGTGAGCATTTTTTCATGTACTTGTTTTTTGATTGTATGTACTTCTCTGAGAAGTGTCTGTTCTGGTTCTTGGCCCATTTGTTTATTGGGTTATTTGTTATCTTATTGTCTATTTTTTTTGAGTTCTTTGTATACTCTGAATATTAGGGCTCTATCTGAAGTGTGAGGAGTAAAGATTTGTTCCCAGGATTTAGGCTCCCTATTTACCTCTCTTATTGTTCCTTTTGCTGATAAAAAACTTTTTAGTTTGATATATTTGTTGATTCTAGTTATTAACTCTTGTGCTATGGGTGTCCTATTCAGGAATTTGGAGCCCGACCACACAGTATGTAAATCGTAGCCAACTTTTTCTTCTATCAGACGCCATGTCTCTGATTTGATATCAAGCTCCTTGATCCATTTTGAGTTAACTTTTGTGCATGGCGAGAGAAAGGGATTCAGTTTCATTTTGTTACATATGGATTCCAAGTTTTCCCAGCACCATTTTTTGCAGATGCTATTTTCCTTCATTGCATGCTTTTAGCCCCTCCATCAAATATAAGATAGTTGTAGTTTCCTGGCTTGGTTTCTGTGTCCTCTATTCTGAACCATTGGTCCACCCGCCTGTTTTGGTACCAGTACCATGGTATTTTTGTTACTATTTTTCTGTAGTATAGTTTGAAGTCTGGTATCGCTATGCCGCCTGATTCACACTTCCTGCTTAGTGTTGTTTTTGTTATTCTGTGTCTTTTATTTTTCCATATGAATTTCATGATTGCTTTCTCTATTTCTAGAAAAAAATTCCGTTTGGATTTTGATTGGCATTGCATTAAACCTATTGAGAACTTTTGGTAATATCACCATTTTGATGATATTAGTTCTGCCTATCCATGAACAAAATATATTTTTACATCTTCTAAGATCTTCTTCTATTTCTCTCTTTAGGGTTCTGTAGTTTTCATTGTATAAGACTTTCACATCTTTTGTTAGGTTGATTCCTAATTATTATTATTTTTTTTTAGGATATTGTGTATGGAGTGGTTGTCCTCATTTCTATTTCAGAGGATTTGTCGCTGATATGCAGGAATGCCTTTGATTTATGCATGTTGATTTTATATCCTGCCACTTTGCTGAATTCATTTATTAGCTCTATTAGTTTCTTTGTAGACCCTTTTGGGACTGCTAGACATAGAATCATGTGATCTGATAATTTAAGTTCTTCTTTTCCAATTTTTACGCCTTTTATTTCTTTCATCTGTCTAAATGCTCTGGCTAGTGTTTCGAGAACAATGTTGAACAGAAGTGGTGAGAGAGGGCATCCCTGTCTTGTTCCAGATTTTAGAGAGAATACCTTCAATTTTTCTCCATTCAGAATGATGCTAGCCTTAGGCTTAGCATAGATTGCTTTTACAATATTGAGGTATGTTCCTCTTATCACTAGTTTTTCTAGAGTATTGAACATAACAGAATGCTGTACTTTATTGAATGCTTTTTTTTGCATCTACCGAGATGATCATATGGTTCTTATTTTTAAGTCTATTGATGTGGTGAATAACATTTATTGATTTCCGTATATTGAACCAGCCTTGCATCACACGGATGAATCCTACTTGATCAGGATTCACAATTTTTTTGATATGTTTTTGTATCCAATTCGCCAGAATTTTATTGAGGATTTTTTCATGTAGGTTCATTAGAGATATTGGTCTGTAGTTTTCTTTCATTGAAGTGTCTTTGTCTGGTGTAAGAATCAGGGTGATCTTGGCCTCATAGAATGAATTTGGAAGATCTCCCTCTTTTTCAATTTCCTGAAACACCTTGAAAAATATTGGTATTTGTTCCTCTTTAAAGGTTTTGTTAAACTCTGCTGTATACCCATACGGTCCTGGTCGTTTCTAAGTTGGTAGTAATTGATGGTTTCTTCTATTTCCTCAATTGATATTGGTCTGTTTATGTTGTCTATATCCTCCTGACTCAATATGGGCAGATCATATGACTTAAGAAATTTATCGATGCCTTCACTGTCTTCTATTTGTTTGGAGTATAAGGATTCAAAATAATTTCTGATTATCTTCTGTATTTCAGAAATATCTGTTGTGATATTTTCTTTTTTAATCCCTTATGCTAGTAATTTGAGTTCTCTCTTCTTCTCTTTCATAGCATGGCTAAGGGTCTGTCAATTTTATTTATTTTTTCAAAGAACCAACTTCTACTTTTGTCAAGTTTTTTTCAATTGTTTCTTTTGTTTCAATTTCATTAATTTCAGCTTTGATTTTAATTATTTCTTGCCTTCTACTTCTTTTGCTGTTTCTTTCGTCTTCTTTTTCTAGGATTTTGAGATGAAGTATGAGATCATTTATTTGTTGGTTGTTTCTTTTTTTAAGGAATGAACTTCAAGCAATGAATTTTCCTGTTAGAACTGCTTTCAATGTGTCCCATAGATTCCGATATGTTGTGTCTGTGTTTTCATTTATCTCTAAGAATTTTTAAATTTCCTCCTTGATGTCTTCTATAACCCATTGATCACTCAGTAACCTATTGTTCATTCTCCAAGTGATGCATGATTTTTCCTTCCTTCTTTTATCATTGATTTTTAGTTTCATTCCATTATGATCAGATAATATGCATGGTATTATCTGTACTCCTTTATATTGTCTAAGAGTTGCCCTGTGACATAATATATGATCATTTTTTAGAAAGATACATGTGCTGCTGAGAAAAAAGGTAACTGTTTGATGTTGGGTGTTATATTCTACATATCTCAAATAAGTCTAGGTTATTAATTGTGTTATTGAGTTCTATAGTTTCCTTAATCCTTATTCCTTGTTTGGAAGATCTGTCCAGTGGTGAGAGAGGTGTTTTCATGTCTCCCATGATTACTGTATTGTGGTGTATTAGACTCTTGAACTTGAGAAGAGTTTGTTTGATGAACATAGCTGCACCATTGTTTGGGGCATATATATTAATGATTGCTGTCTCTTGTTGGTGTATGGTTCCCTTGAGCAGTATGAAGTGTCTCTCTTTATCCCTTTTGATTAACTTTGGCTCAAAATCTATTTTATTTGATATGAGTATGGACTCTCCTGCTTGTTTCCGAAGTCCATATGAGTGATATGATTTTTCCCAAACTTTCACCGTCAGTCTATGTATGCATTTTCCTATCAAATGCATCTCCTGTAGGCAGCATATTGTTGGGTCTTGTTTTTTGTTCAATTCTACTAGCCAGTGTGTCTTCATTGGTGAGTTTAAGCCATTAACATTTAGGGTTATTATTGAGATATGGGTTGTTCTTCCAGCCATATTTGTTTATTTATGTTACTAAACATGGTTTGTTTTCCTCTTTGATTATTTTCCCCCCTTTAATGTCCTACCTCCCACTGTTGGTTTTCATTGTTATTTTCCATTTCCTCTTCCTGCAATGTTTTGCCGAGGATGTTTTGAAGAGATGGTTTTCTAGCTGCAAATTCTTTTCACTTTTGTTTATCGAGGAAGGTTTTAATTTCATCTTCCATACTGAAGCTTAATTTCGCTAGATACACAATTCTTGGTTGGAACCCATTTTCTTTCAGTGTTTGAAATATGTTATTCCAGGATCTTCTAGCTTTCAGAGTCTGTGTTGAAAGATCAGCTGTTATCCTGATTGGTTTACCCTTAAACGTAATCTGCTTCCTTTCTCGTGTAGCTTTTAAAATTCTCTCCTTTTTCTGTTTGTTGGGCATCTTCATTATAATGTGTCTAGTTGTGGCTCTCTTATGATTTTGCACATTCGGCGTTCTGTAAGCTTCTAGGATTTGGGATTCTGTTTTATTTATCAAGTCTGGGAAGTTTTCTCGTATTATTTCATTGAATAGGTTGCTCATTCCTTTGGTTTGGACCTCTATACCTTCCTGTATCCCAATGACTGTTAAGTTTGGCCTCTTTATGTTATCCCATATTTCTTGGATATTCTGCTCGTGGTTTCTTAACAGTCTTGTTGAGTGGTCTATGTTCTTTTCAAGTTGAAATACTTTGTCTTCATTGTCTGATGTTCTATGTTCTAAGTGTTCTACTCTCCTGGTAGTATTCTCAATTGAGTTTTTAAGTTGGATTATTCCTTCCTGCAATTCTAGGATTTCTGTTTGTTTGTTTTTACAACCTCTATCTCCCTATATAGTTGATCTTTTGCTTATTGCATATGTTTATGTAATTCATTGTCGAAGTGATCTTTAAATGTTTGATTTTGTTGTCTAATGTCTTCCTTGAGACTCCAGATCATCTAAAGCATGAGTATCCTGAATTCTTTATCTGACATTCCATCTGATGCAGCTATTACCTCTTCTAAAGTTGTGTTGACCTGCATTGCTTGTGGTCCTTTTTTTCCTTGTCTTTTCATACTGCTCACATTTCTCTCTGCTTGTTGAAACTGTTTTGTTTTGGGCAGTGGCTCTGCTCTGCCCCTATTCCTATTGGGGTGACCTAACAACCATGCTGGTCGGCCGCTGGGCTTGTACTGGGCGAGGGAGAAGGCTCTGCTTTGCCACTTCTCCAATAGGGGTGCCGTGTCTACCACACCAGCGGGTCGTTGGGCCTGTTCTGGGCATAAGCGGTGGCTCTGCTCTGCCCCTACTTCAATTGGGGTGACGTGACTACCACGCCTGCTGGTTGATGGGCCTGTTCCGGGCACGGGCAGCAGCTCTGCTCTGTCACTACTCCAATTGGGATGACATGACTACCACGCCTGCAGGTCGCTGGGCCTGTGCCGGGCATGGGCGGCGGCTCTGCTCTGCCCCTCTGGCTTGAAGACAAAGTGAGAGAGACTCGGGTGTTTGTGACTCACTTTTTTTACCAGGAGACCAACTGTTTCTGTCACCGGTGGTATCGATGAAGTTATCTCCTCCACCACTTTGTGATGACATCAGATCTCTAACATGTTGGTATCCCATGCGAATGGCAGCATTTCGTTCCCTTTGCCGGATGACCAAAGCAATGGGTGAGTCCTGACCAGCCCTCACAAGCCCCATCTCAATCCTGTTGCCACTGCCTATGAAGGCTCGGTAGGTATTTACCTCCACAGTATTCAGCAAGACCTAGACCGAGAAGGAGTTTCCGCGGGTTCTTTAGCCCTGGGCCTGATCAGTTCCAGGAGCCAGAATTCGGCCGCTCTGGGCTTGGTGTATGTTCTGATAGGAACAGGCCTGAGTAATTTGTCTCCGAGACACAGGCGAATGGCAGCCTGGGATTACCTGTTCTATAGCTGAATGAGCTGCTATGAGTTGAAAACAGGAATGGTGACGTCAGCTCTCCAAGATGGTGGCCCCTGGCTTCCTCTGTGGTCTGACTGGTGTGGAAAACCGAATTGGACCGCGTCCTTCCCCAGTCTCAAACCCAGAATTCAGCAATGAGCACAGTGATTGTACAGCTGGCAGGAGCACACAGAATCCGCACCACTGAATATTTGTGTTGCTATCTCATTGTTTGCCAGCATGCGCCACAGACTCTAGCCGCAGGGCGATTTGCTGAATAAGCAGCATGACCCTCCATGCGGACAAATCACTCACGTTTGAGCCCCGTAGCTAATCCTCATGAGATGGAAATACTTCCACTAGGTTTTGGAGCACCCAAATTTTGCTGGAAATTCGTCATTCTCTTGCACAGTGATGCTGTATATGGGGTTGATGCACTCCTTTCGCTGCCATCATATGATCCCCTGAAGTTAGTTTTCAGTACTGGAAACGAATATGTATTTCAGGTGGATGAATATTTCTGAGAATAAACTTGTGAAACGTTGATTATAAATCCACATACATAAATATGAATGAATTTAGGGAGTGTAAAATAAGACAAATACATTTCATATTTTGAAAAATCTGGAGAGTGAATACATATATATATAGAGATAGATAGATAGATAGATAGATAGATAGATACACACACACAGAGAGACATTAAAAAGTAGCATTATGTATGCCAATTGAAATTCACCATGAAATATATATCATCCACAGATCCAAAAATACTCATTTTCCTGAACATCAATTTATGTTGTTCAACTAGAAAGCTGACCCATATGTTGAATTTTCAGTTCCAACAGCGTTTAGTAGGAGTGATCTTTTCTTACAGTTTGTATCTGCCAAGTCAGCCACCTCACAAAATGTATGTGTGATACCAGGTAGAATTCAATATGTGCATAAAAAAATACATGTGCTGAATAGACTACAGAGAAAGTGAGACAGTTATTCACATATTTGTTAACTTTTAAAACACATAAAGACCTGTTTCAATTAAAATTTGCTAGATTTATAGCACCTACCATTTATCATAGGAAAGGCAAGTCCAACTATACACCATGCCTCCTGTGAACCTCTTGTATTTCTATTTTGTTTGGGTTATTTTTCTCCATCATATTAAGATTAGAAGTAAAAGTCTAGAAGGGAATTTGTTAGTGTCAGGGATTCAGTATTTCGAATGGAAAATTGGAAAATGTATGCAATGTGTATGCAAATATGTGCTACACAAAAATCTTCCCACTCTCATTCAGAACAATGCCTTGGCATTACCTTCCCCCCATGTAAGACACAATTAGAGCAGAAGATTTAGAAAATCTGTGAATACATACCTGTTATAGAAAATGCTCAGGAGTTCACAAATTTGGAGGTGGTAGAGGAGTTTCCAAAAGTAAGGGACAGGGTAAACACTCCACAAACATGAAGCTCTGCTGGCCTAACATCTGGAGAAACTACCTCTGAGGGTGAGCACTTGAAATATATTTTGTTGTCAGGAGCATTAGCTTCCTTTGTAGTGAGACCATCAAAGCTGGGTCTGCATCTATGTGACATGGATGACATGGTTTCTTATTTTCCGATGAACATGAGGCAGCAGTGCTGAATTTTCTCTTTGTAGGTAAACTGTGGCCACTGAGGGCAAGTGTCTCCTCATCTGGACTGTGAAGCCATTTGGTCATCCTCCACTCTTTGTGGTGTTTTTTGCTGTTGCACTAGGAGTGTGGTATTTGCTTCATGAAATAAAAAGAGTTCAACTGGGACACAGTGCTATAGGGAGTTCTTTCAGTTGTGGTGGGTTGGGTTCTGTTGGAGAATGCACCAACCAGGCTTCTATCTCACATAGCTTGCCCCATTGACCATAGCAACCTGATTCTGAACATTGCCCTGAAACCTCTCCATATAACAAGATTCTTTTACATATAAGGGTCTACTGGCTGCAAAATGTCAGTCACAAGTTATTTGGACACCAATGGCAGATAAACATGGCCACACCAGAGATATTTTATCACACACCTGCCCACCACGGCTCTAGGAACACTACTCAGCAGGTTCCAACTTACTTGCATCTCTGTTATACACCATTTTCATGAAACCCAGTCAATAAAGGCAATGTCTTGTATTCTCATGATCAGCTAGAGGACATCCAAAGGTTCTCCTGTGACACCTAGTCTTGGGAATTTCAAAAATTTCATGGTATTCATCTAGCCATTATTCAAGGAAGAAGTTGTAGGCACTGTGGGTTTCAATTCATTCATTAACCATTAAATGTTGAGTAAGCTCATTTCAATGAAATCTCTGGAGAACTCTCAGAGGCAAGGCTTCCCAAAGGGTGGCCAAAAGGTCACATGAAGCCAGGCCCATTGAGGTCTACAATGTGAGGTCCATGTGTGTTTTCACTCTCAACTATGGCTGCCAAGTCTTTCAGAATAAAATCATGTGATATCCTGGCTGAGATTCCCTTTGCTCTGTGGAAAGCCAACTTGGGCGTAGATCTCACTTTCCAAGGGCGACTCTCATGCATGGCCTTCTAAAAGCCCAACACAATCCATGGCAATACTTCTCTGAGGTCAATTCCAGAACTCAGTGTCTATGTTGAATCACACAAGAGTTCAAGCCCAGGTGTACCCAGTCATCTCTTCCTACTGCCATACAAATGTTCACAGTTAAAACCAAAACACCCCAACATGGCCCTCATCTTCTTCCATGTAGACACTCATCATAACCTCCGGCTGGAGGTTTCCATGAGGTACACAGCCCACGTCCGTGTCCAAAATAAGCTCCCTTGCCCCTCATTTGCCTAACATCAGGGTTGCCTGGACTGCCTTCCTGTGAAACAGAAGTGAAAAAATAGGCCTGGCGTTAATACTGCTCTACTTCTCCAACTTGAGGCCTACTGAGGTGGGGTTTAGATTCTTTATGTAAATTCATATTTTTTGTTGTTGTACTTTAACTTTTTAATATGTTTTAATTTTTTAAATATTATTATTCTATTATTATTATTATTTTAAACTTTAATTTACATCTTTTAAATGATCATTATTTTTAAATTTTTTTTTCTTTCTTTCTTTTCTATTTTTTCTTTTGTCTTATCATTTCTTTTCAATTTTCTGATTTCCCCTTCCTCGAATTCTACCTGCCTACTCTCATTCTCTTTAGTGACTTCTTCCCTTTCCTTCTAATATCTTTTCTTCCAAGCATAAAATAAATTTATAAGAGTAAGCAGTAACTCAACAGTCAAACAGAGCAAGAAGTAACATGAGCAGCACAAAAAATCAAGGAAGAAAATAAGTACAAACAACGAAGGACAGCCAAAATATTCAGGAGGACCTATAGTCATCAGAAAAATGGTCATATAAAGAACTCAAGGAATACCTTAGACAGATGGAATTGAAACTTAAAGAGGATACGAGACAGCAAATCCAAACAGTGAAAGAACACATTGAAAATGAATTACATAAACAGATAAAAGAAGAAGTTATGCATCTTTATCAGGAGATAGAGATTATAAAAAAATCAAACAATAATTCTAGAAATGAAGGAAACGATAAACCAAATTAAAAAGTCAATTGAGAGTATCACTAACACTGTGGAGCAAGTAGAAGACAGAATGTCAGATAATGAAGACAAAATATATCATCTTGAAATGAATCTAGCCAACACAGAAAGGCTGGTAAAAAATCATGAGTAAAACATCCAAGAGATATGGGATAACATTAAAAAAAAATTAATGAGTCATCTGGATAGGTACACAGATTCAAACCAAGGGAATTAGTAATCTATTGAATGAAATAATTACAGAAATATTTCCAGAAATACAAAGTAAATGGATATACAAATTGGACATGCTTACAGGACACGGAGCACACAAAATCACAGTAGACCAACACCAAGACACATTGTTATGAAGATATCCAATATACAAAACAAAGAGAAAATATTAAAAGCTATAAGAGAAAGGAGGCAGATTACATTAAGGGGTAAACCAATAAGGTTGAGAATGGATTTTTCATCACAGTCGCTGAAAGCGAGAAGATCCTGGAACAACGTATTTCAAACACTGAAAGACAATGAATGCCCACCAAGAATTCTGTATCCAGCAAAATTAAGCTGCAGGTATGATGATGAAATAATAATATTTCATGATAAACAAAAGGTAAAAGAATTTGTAGCCAGAAAACCAGCATTGCAAAGCATCTTGAGCAAAACAATACACGAAGAAGAAATGAAAATCAACAACCAAAACAATCAGTGGGAAGTGCCTCAGTAATGACTGAGGGTGGGGGAAAAGCTAATCATGGAGAAACAAACTAAATTAAAAAAAAAAGATGAATCATCAATCATGAGCGGCAGTACAAACCATATATCAATAGTGACTCTAAATGTTAATTGCTTAAACTCTCCAATAACGCGACATAGGCTGGTAACTTGGATTAAAAATGAATCCAACAATATGTTGCCTCCAGGAGACACATCTGAATGGAAAAGACATACACAGGCTGAAGGTGCAAGTTTTGGAAAAAATATACCATGCAACGCTCCCCATAAGCAAGCAGGGGTGGCCATGCTCATATCGAATAAAATCGACTTCAAACTAATTTAATCAAAAGGGATAAGAAAGGACATTATATACTGTTAAAAGGAACCATTCACCAACAAGACATAAAAATTATCAATATTTATGCACCAAATAATGGTGCTGCAATGTTCAAAAAATTAATTCACCTCAAGTTCCAGAATGAAATAGACCACAACACAATAATTATGGGTGACTTCAACACACCTCTCTCACCATTGGACAGATCCTCCAAACAAAAGTGAATAAAGAAAATATAGAACTCAATATCACAATCAATAACCTAGACTTAACTGACATATATCGAATATATCAATCATCATCAAGTGGATATACTTTTTTCTCAGTAGCACGTGGATCCTTCTCAAAAATAGACCATATATTATGTCATAGGGCAACCCTCAGTAAATATACAGGGGTTGAGATAATACCATGAATTTTTTCTGATCATAATGGAATGAAACTGGAAACCAATGATTAAAAAAGGAAGGAAAAATCCTACATCACATGGAAAATGAACAATATGTTACTGAATGATCAGTGGGTTACAGAAGATATAAAGGAGAAAATCAAAAAATTCTTAGAGATACATGAAAATACAGACGCAATATATCAGAATCTATGGGACACAATGAAAGCAGTTTTAAGAGGGAAATTCATCGCCTGGAGGTCATTCCTGAAAAAAAGTAAAAACGAACAAATAAATGAGCTCACACTTCAACTCAAAGCCCTAGAAAAGGAAGAGCAAAACAACAAAAAATGTAGCAGAAAGCAAGAAATAATTAAAATCAGAGCAGAAATCAACGAAATTGAAACAAAAGAAACTATTGAAAAAATTAACAAAACTAAAAGGTGGTTCTTCGAAAAAATAAATATGTTCGACAGACCCTTAGGCATGCTAATGAAGAGAAGAAGCGAGAGAACTCAAATTACTAACATATGGGATGAAAAAGGCAATATTACAACAGATGCTTCCGAAATACAGAAGACAATTAGAAATTATTTAGAAAACCTATATTCCAATAAAATAGAATATAGTGAATACATCGATAAATTTCTTAAGTCATATGATATTCCCAGACCGAGTCAGAAGGATACACACAATTTAAACAGACCAATGTCAATGGATGAAACAGAAGAAGCAATCAAAAGACTACAAACCAAGAAAAGCCCAGGAACGGATGGCTATACAGCGGAGTTTTACAAAACATTTAAAGAAGATTTAATACCAATACTTTTCAAGTTATTTCAGCATAGAGAAAAAGAGGGAGCTCTTCCAAATTCATTCTATGAGGCCAACATCACGCTGATTCCGAAATCAGAAAAAGACACCTCAAAGAAAGAAAACTACAGACCAATATATCTGATGAACCTACATGCAAAAATCCTCAATAAAACTCTGGTGAATCGAATACAAAGGCACATCAAAAAAATTATGCACCATGATCAATTAGGATTCATAGCTGGGATGCAAGGATGGTTCAATATACGGAAATCAATAAATGTTATTCACCACATCAATAGACTTAAAGATAAGAACCATATGATCATCTCGATAGAAGCAAAAAAAGCACTTGACAAAGTACAGCATCCCTTTATGTTCAAAACATTAGAAAAAATAGGGATAACAGGAAGTTACCTCGACATTGTAAAAGCTATCTATGCTAAGCCTCAGGCTAGCATCATTATGAATGGAGAAAAATTGAAGGCATTTCTTCTAAAATCTGGAACAAGACAGGGATGCCCTCTCTCACCACTTCTATTCCATATAGTTCTCGAAACACTGGCCAGAGCAATTAGACATACTAAAGAAATAAAAGGCATAAAAATAGGAAAATAAGAACGTAAATTATCACTATTTTCGGGTGACATTATTCTATACATAGAAGACACAAAAAGGTGTACAAAAACTACTAGAACTAAAAAATGAATGACCTGCGACCCACCGGCAGGTCAGGCCCAGAAACCTGCAGAGGGGCACAGCTGCCCCACCCACCTGCAAGGTAGGCGATACCATGACCACTGGCAAAACAGGCCCAGTGGCCCGTCTGACACATCACCCCGGTTGGGGGAGGGGCAGAGCCGCCACCAGCACCTGTTAGGTAGACAGACCTGCAAACGACAGACAGAACAGGCCTAGCGGCCAGCGGAGGTGCAGAGTCGCTGCTCACGCCTGCAAGGTAGGCGAACCTGTGACCACCGAAAGAACAGGCCCACCGAAAGTAGAGGCACAGCAGCCTGCCAGCGTAGTAGGCACATTGCCCCAATTGGAGGAGGGGCAGAACCACCGCCAAAGCCTGCGAGGGAGACTTTGCCACTATACAAGAGCAATATAAATATATAGGGGGAAAATCAATAACACAACAGTTTCACCAAGCAGAAAGAAACGCGATCAGTATGAAAAGACAAGGAAAGAAAGGACCACAAGCAATGCAGGTCAACTCAACTTTAGAAGAGGTAATATCTGCAGCAGATAGAATGTCAGATAAAGAATTCAGGATATACATGCTTCAGATTATCTGGAGTCTCAAGGAAGACATTAGACAGCATAATCAGACAATGAAAGACCACTTCGACCACTTCGAAAATGAATTACATAAACAAATACAAGAAGCAAAAGATCAATTATACAGGGAGATCAAGGTTATAAAAAACAAACAAACAGAAATCCTGGAAATGCAGGAAACAATAAACCAAATTAAAAACTCAATTGAGAATACTACCAGCAGAGTAGAACACTTAGAAGATAGAACATCAGAAAATGAAGACAAAGTATTTCAACTGGAGAAGAACATAGACAGCTCAGCAAAGCTGTTAAGAAACCATGAGCAGAACATTCAAGAAATATGGGATAACATAAAGAGACCAAACTTAAGAGTCATTGGGATACAGGAAGGTATAGAGTTCCAAACAAAAGGAATGAGCAATCTATTCAATGAAATAATACGAGAAAACTTCCCAGACTTGAAGAATGAGACAGAATCCCATATCCTAGAAGCCTACGGGACGCAAAATGTGCAAAATCATAAGAGATCCACACCTAGACACATTATAATGAAGATGCCCAACATACAGAATAAGGAGAGAATTTTAAAAGCTACAAGAGAAAGGAAGCAGATTACATTTAGTGGTAAACCAATCAGGATAACAGCTGATCTTTCAACACAGACTCTGAAAGCTAGAAGATCCTGGAATAACATATTTGAAACACTGAAAGAAAATGGGTTCCAACCAAGAATTGTGTATCGAGCAAAATTAAGCTTCAGTATGGATGATGAAATTAAAACCTTCCATGATAAACAAAAGTGAAAAGAATTTGAAGCTAGAAAACCATCTCTTCAAAACATCCTTGGCAAAACATTACAGGAAGAGGAAATGGAAAATAACAATGAAAACCAACAGCGGGAGGGAGTACAGTAAAGAGGGGGAATAATCAAAGAGGAAAACAAACCATGTTTAGTAACATAAATAAACCAATATGACTGGAAGAACAACCCATATCTCAATAATAACCCTAAATGTTAATGGCTTAAACTCACGAATTAAGAGACACAGGCTAGTAGAATGGATCACAAAACAAGACCCAACAATATGCTGCCTTCAGGAGACGCATTTGATAGGAAAAGACATACATAGACTGAAGGTGAAAGGTTGGGAAAAATCATATCACTCTTATGGACTTCGGAAACAAGCACGAGTGTCCATTCTCATATCAAATAAAATAGATTTCAAGCCAAAGTTAATCAAAAGGGATGAAGAGGGACACTACATATAGCTCAAGGGAACCATACACCAACAAGACATCACAATCATAAATATATATGCCCCAAACAATGGTGCAGCTATGTTCATCAAACAAACTCTTCTCAAGTTCAAGAGTCTAATAGACCACCATACAATAATTATGGGAGACTTCAATACACCTCTCTCACCACTGGAGGGATCTTACAAAGAAAAGTTGAATAAGGAATCTATAGAACTCAATAACATAATTAATAACCTAGACTTAATTGACATATATAGAATATACCACCCAAGATCAAGCAGTTACACTTTTTTCTTAGCAGCACTTGGATCCTTCTCAAAAATAGATCATATATTATGTCACAGGGCAACTCTTAGACAATATAAAGGAGTAGAGATAATACCATGCATCTTATCTGAACATAATGAAATGAAATTGAAAATCAACGATAAAAGAAGTAAGGAAAAATCATGCATCAATTGGAGAATGAAAAATAGATTACTGAATGATAAATGGGTTATAGAAGACATCAAGGAGGATATTAAAAAATTCTTAGAGATAAATGAAAACACAGACACAACATATCGGAATCTATGGGACACATTGAAAGCAGTTCTAAGAGGAAAATTTATTGCTTGGAGTTCATTCCTTAAAAAAAGAAAAAAACCAACAATAAATGATCTAATACTTCAACTCAATGTCCTAGAAAAAGAAGAGCAAAACAACAGCAAAAAAGTAGAAGACAAGAAATAATTAAAATCAGAGCAAAAATTAATGAAATTGAAACAAAAAAAAACAATTGAAAAAATTGACAAAACTAAAAGTTGGTTCTTTGAAAAAATAAATAAAATTGACAGATCATTAGCCACGCTAATGAAGAGAAGAAGAGAGAAAACTCAAATTACTCGCATATGGGATGAAAAAGGCAATATCACAACAGACACTTCAGAAATACAGAAGATTATCAGAAATTATTTTGAATCCTTATACTCCAATAAATTAGAAGATAGTGAAGGCATCGATAAATTTCTTAAGTCATATGATTTGCCCAGATTGAGTTAGGAGGATATTGACAACCTAAACAGACGAATATCAACTGAGGAAATAAAGAAACCATCAAAAGACTACCAACTAAGAAAAGCCCAGGACCGGATGGGTATACAGCAGAGTTTTACAAAACCTTTAAAGAGGAACTAATACCAATACTTTTCAAGCTATTTCAGGAAAATGAAAAACAGGGAGAACTTCCAAATTCATTCTATGAGTCCAACATCACCCTGATTCCTAAACCAGACAAAGACACTCCAAAGAAAGAAAACTACAGACCAATATCTCTAATGAACCTAGATGCAAAAATGCTCAATAAACTTCTCGCGAACCGGATACAAAAACATATCAAAAAAATTGTGCACCGTGATCAGGTAGGATTTATCCCTGGGATGCAAGGTTGGTTCAGTATACGAAAATCAATAAATGTTATTCACCACATCAATAGGCTTAAATATAAGAACCATATGATCATCTCGATAGATGCGGAAAAAGCATTCGACAAAGTACAGCATCCCTTTATGTTCAAAACTCTAGAAAAACTAGGGATAACAGGAACATACCTCAATATTGTAAAAGATATCTATGCTAAGCCTCAGCCTAGCATCATTCTGAATGGAGAAAAACTGAAGGCATTCCCTCTAAAATCTGGTACAAGACAGGCATGCCCTCTCTCACCACTTCTGTTCAACATAGTTCTCGAATCACTGGCCAGTGCAATTAGACAGACAAAAGAAATTAAAGGCATAAAAATAGGAAAAGAAGAACTCAAATTATCACTATTTGCAGATGACATGATTCTATACCTAGCAGACCCAAAAGGGTCTACAAAGAAACTATTAGAGCTAATAAATGAATTCAGCAAAGTGGCAGGATATAAAATCAACACGCATAAATCAAAGGCATTCCTGTATATCAGCGACAAATCCTCTAAAATACATATGAGGACAACCACCCCATTCACAATATCCTCAGAAAAAATAAAGTACTTGGGAATCAACCTAACAAAAGAGGTGTAAGACTTATACAATGAATACTACAGAACCCTAAAGAGAGAATTGAAGAACATCTTAAAAGATGGAAAAATATACCCTGTTCATGGATAGGTAGAATTAACATCATCAAAATGGCGATATTAACAAAAGTTCTCAATAGGTTTAATGCAATGCCAATCAAAATCCCAATGGCATTTCTTGTAGAAATAGAGAAAGCAATCATGAAATTCATATGGAAAAATAAAAGACCCAGAATAGCAAAAACATTGCTAAGCAGGAAGTGTGAATCAGTCGGTATAGCTATACCAGACTTCAAACTATACTACAGAGCAATAGAAACAAAAACAGCATGGTACTGGTACCAAAACAGGCGGGTGGACCAATGGTACAGAATAGAGGACACAGAAACCAATCCACAAAACTACAACTATCTTATATTCGATAAAGGGGCTAAAAGCATGCAATGGAAGAAGGCTAGCATCTTCAAAAAATGGTGTTGGGAAAACTGGAAATCCATATGCAACAAAATGAAACTGAATCCCTTTCTCTCACCATGCACAAAAGTTAACTCAAAGTGGATCAAGGAACTTGATATCAAATCAGAGACATGGCGTCTGATAGAAGAAAAAGTTGGCTATGATCTACATACTGTGGGGTCGGGATCCAAATTCCTAAATAGGACACCCATAGCACAACAGTTAATAACTAGAACCAACAAATGGGACTTACTAAAACAAAAAAGTTATTTTCTCAGCAAAAGAAACAATAAGAGAGGTAAATAGGTAGCCTACGTCCTGGGAACAAATCTTTACTCCTCACACTTCAGACAGAGCCCTAATATCCAGAATATACAAAGAACTAAAAAAAATTAGACAATGAGATAACAAATAACCCAATCAACAAATGGGCCAAGGACCTGAACAGAAATTTCTCAGAGGAGGACATACAATCAATCAAGAAGTATATGAAAAAATGCTCACCATCTCTAGGAGTCAGAGAAATGCAAATAAAAACCACCCTAAGATACCATCTCACTCCAGTAAGATTGACAGCCATTAGGAAGTCAAACAACAACAAGTGCTGGCGAGGATGTCGGGAAAAGTGTACTCTTGTACATTACTGGTGGGACTGCAAATTGGTGCGCCCAATTTGGAAAGCAGTATGGAGATTTCGTGGAAAGCTCGGGATGGAACCACCATTTGATCCAGCTATTCCCCTTCTCGGTCTATTCCCTAAAGACCTAAAAAGAGCACACTATAGGGCCACTGCTGCATCCATGTTCATAGCAGCACAATTCACAATAGCAAGACTGTGGAACCAACATAGATGTCCTTCAATAAAAGAATGGATAAAAAAATGTGGCATTTATACACAATGGAATATTACTCTGCATTAAGAAATGACAAAATCATAGAATTTGGAGGGAAATGGATGGCATTAGAGCAGGTTATGCTAAGTGAAGCTAGCCAATCCCTTAAAAACAAATGCCAAATATCTTCTTTGATATAAGGAGAGTAACTAAGAACAGAGTAGGGACGATGAGCATGAGAAGATGATTAACATTAAACAGGGATGAGAGGTGGGAGGGAAAGGGAGAGAGAAGGAAAATTGCATGTAAATGGAAGGAGACCCTCAGGGGTATACAAAATTACATACAAGAGGAAGTGAGGGGAAAGGAGGAAAAATATAAGGGGGAGAAATGAATTACAGTACAGGAGGTAGAGAGAGAAGAGGGGAGGGGAGGGGGGAGGGGGGATAGTAGAGGATAGGAAAGGCAACAGAATACAACAGTCACCAGAATGGCAATATGTAAATCAATGGTTGTGCAATTGATGTGATTCTGCATTCTGTATATGGGGTAAAAATGGGAGCTCATATCCCACTTGAATCAAAGTGTGAAATATGATATATCAAGAACTATGAAATGTTTTGAACAACCTACAATAAAATTAATTAAAAAAAAACCAGCATGGTACTGGTACCAAAACAGGCGGGTGGACCAATGGTACAGAATGGAGGACACAGAGATTAATCCAAAAAGCTACAACTATTTTATATTTGATAAAGGAGCTAAAAGCATGCAATGGAGGAAATATAGTATCTTCAACAAATGGTGTTGGGAAAAATGGAAATCCATGTGCAACAAAATGAAACTGAATTCCTTTCTCTCGCCATGCACAAAAGTTAACTCATAGTGGATCAAGGTGCTAGATATCAAATCAGAGACTCTGTGTCTGATAGAAGAAAAAGTTGGCTCTCATCTACATATTATGGGGTCGGGCTCCAAATTCCTTTATATGACATCCATAGCACAAGAGTTAATAACAAGAATCAACAAATGGGACTACTTAAACTGAAAAGTTTTTTATCAGCAAGAGAAAGAATAAGAGAGGTAAATAAGGAGCATACATCATGGGAACAAATTTTTACTCCTCACACTTCAGATAGAGGCCTAATATCCAGAATATACAAAGAACTCAAAAAATTAGACAATAAGATAACAAATAACCCAATAAACAAATGGGTCAAGGAGTTGAACAGACACTTCTCAGAGGAGGACATACAATCATTCATCAAGTACATAATAAAATGCTCACCATTTCTAGCAGTCAGAGAAATTCAAATCAAAATCACCCTTAGATACCATCTCACTCCAGTAAATTGGTAGCCATTATGAAGTCAAACAACAACAAGTGCTGGCAAGGATGTGGGGTAAAAGATACTCTTGTACATTGCTGGTGGGACTGTAAACTGGTGTGGCCAATTTGGAAAGCAGTATGGAGATTCCTGGGAAAGCTGTGAATGGAACCACAATTTGACTCAGCTATTGCCCTTCTCTGACTATTCCCTGAAGACCTTAAAAGAGAGTAATACAGGGATACTACCACATGGATTTTCATAGCAGTACAATTCACAATTGATACACTGTGGATCCAACCCAGATGCCCTTCAATAGATGAATGGATAAAAAAAATGTGGCATTTATACACTATGGAGTATTACGCAGCACTAACAAATGACAAAATCATAAAATTTGCAGAAAAATGGATGGCACTGGAGCAGATTATGCTTAGTGAAGATAGCCAATCCCTAAAAAATAAATACCAAATGTCTTCTTTGATATAATGAGAGCAACTAAGAACAGAGCAGGGAGCAATAGCAGGAAGAAAAGATTAACTTTAAACAGAGACATGAGGTGGGAGGGTAAGTGAGAGAAAAGGGAAATTGCATGGTAATGGAGGGAGACCCTCATTGTTACACAAAATTACATATTGTTGTGAGTGGAATGGGAAAATAAACATGGAGTGAAATAAATTACAGTAGATGAGGAAAAAAGAGAAGATCGGAAGGAAGGGGAGGGGAGATAGTAGAGTATAGGAAAGGTAGCAGAATACAACAGTAGCTAATAGGGCATTATGTAAAAATGTGGATGTGTAATCGATGTGATTCTGTAATCTCTATTTGGGCTAAAAATGGGAGTTCATAAGCCACTTGAATCTAATGTATGAAATATTATATGTCAAGAGATTTTTAATGTTTTGAGCAACCAATAAAAGAAAAAAAGCAGCAATATATATGCCAATCGAAATTCATCATGAAATATATATAATCCACAGATCGAAAAATATTCATTTTACTGAACATGGATTAATGTATAATGTTATTCAACTAGGAAGCTCACCCATAGGTTGAATTTTCAGTTCCAACAGCATTTAGGAGGAGTTATCCTTTCTCACAAT
The DNA here is from genome assembly GCF_048772815.1 of Callospermophilus lateralis. NCBI lineage: Eukaryota > Metazoa > Chordata > Mammalia > Rodentia > Sciuridae > Callospermophilus > Callospermophilus lateralis. The sequence goes on along the minus strand of NW_027514688.1, from coordinate 566,331 downwards.
TTGCATCTGCCAATTCAGTTACCTCACAAGTATGTACGTGTGGTACCAGGTAGAATTCTATATGTGCATATAAAAATACATGTGCTGAATTGGCTACAGAGAAAGGGAGACAGGAATTCACATATTTGTTAATTTTAAAAACACATGTAGAACTATTTCAACAAAAAAATGACTAGATTTATAACTCCTACACTATATAATGCAAAAGGCAATTGTAACAATACACCATGCCTCCTCTGAACTGCTTGTATTTCTATTCTGTTTGGGTTATTTTTCACCATCATATTAGAATTATTAGTCAGAGTATAGTAGGGTATGTGTTAGTTTCAGGGCTTCAGTATTTCAAATAGAAAATTGAAAAATGAATCGAATGTGTATGTAAATATGTGCTACACAAAAATCTTCCCACTCACATTCAGAACAAGGCCTTGATATTACCTTGGCCCAAGTAAGACACAATTCGAGTAGAAAAGTGTGAAAATCTGTGAATACATATCTGGAATGGAATATGCTCGGGAGTTCACAACCTTGGTGGTGGTAGAGGAGTTTCCAAAAGTAAAGAACAGTGTAAACACTCCACAAACATGGAGCTCTGCTGGCCTAAGACTTCTTGGAAAACTGCCTCTGAGGTTGGGCACTTGAAATATACGTTGTTGTCATGAGCTTTAACTTCCTTTGTAGTGAGACCATCAAAATGGGTCTGCATCTATGTGACCTGGAAGACATGGTTTCTTATATTCCAATGACCATGAGGCAGCAGTGCTGAATTCTCTCTTTGTATGTAAACTGTGGCCACTGGAGGCTAAGTGTCTCCTCGTGTGGACTGTGAAGACATTTGGTCATCCTCCACTTTTCGTGGTGTTTCTTGCTGCTGCACTGGGAATTTGGTATTTGCTTCACCAAATACAAGGAGTTCTACTAGGATACAGTGCTGAAGGGAGTTCTGTCTCGTGTGGTGGGTCAGGGTCTGCAGGAGAATGCACCAACCAGGCTTCTATCCCACACAGCTTGCCCCAATAACCATAGTAAACTGATTCTGAACATTGCCCTGAAACCTCTCCATATAAAAAATGCCTTTACATATAAGTGTCTGATTTCTGCACTATGTCAGTCATAATCCATTTGGAAGCCAATGGCCGATCCACATGGCCCCACCATGGTGTTTTATCACACACCTGCCCACCACTGCTCTAGGCCCACTACTCAGCAGGATACAAATTACTGGCATCTCTGTTCTACACCATTTTCATAAAACCCAGTAAAACAAGGCATTCTCTGGTATACACATGATCAACCACAGGACTTCCAAAGATTCTCCAGTGCCACCTGGTCATGGAAATTTCAAAAATTTCATGGTATTTATCTAGCCATTTTTCAAAGATTAAGTTGGAGGCACTGTGGGTTTCAAATCATTCAGGAACCATTAAGTGTTGAGAAAGCTCATTTCAATGAAAGCTCTGGAGAACACTCACAGGCAAGGCTTCTCAAAGAGTTGCCAAAAGGTCACATGAAGCCAGGCAAATTGAGGACTACAATGTGAGGTCCATGTGTGTTTTGACTCTCAACTATACCTGCCAATCTTTCAGAATAAAATCATGTGATATCCTGGCTGAGGTTCCCATTGTTTTGTGGAAAGACACCCTGGGCCTAGATCTCAGTTTCCATGGGTGAGTCTCATGCATGGCCTTCTAAAATCCCAACACAATTCATGGCAATACTTCTCTGAGTTCAGTTCCAGAACTCAGTCTCTAAGGGGAATCACGCCAGAGTTCAAGCCCAGGTGGAACCAGTCATTCCTTCCAACCACCACAAAAATGACCACAATTAAAATCAAAACACTCCCACAGGGCCCTCATCTTCTTCCATATAGACACTCATCATAACCTCTGGCTGGAGATTTCTATGAGGGGCACAGCCTAAGAAAGTGTCCAAAATAAGCTCACTTGCCCCTCATTTGCCTAAAATCATGGTGGCCTGGACACTCCCCCTGTGAACCTGGAGTGATCAAATATTCCTGCTGTTAAAGTGTTCCGCTTCTCCAATTTGAGGCCTACTGGCTGTTAGGTATAGATTCTTTATGTGATTTGGAGTCATGAGAAAACCCAAGCACATATGGGCAAGCCTCTGCAGGGATTTGAAGAACTCATTTAATCCAAAGAATCCCTATTCTCACTTAATGGAGGTCAGGAACCTAAAACAAGAAGGCAAAAAAATTCATCCACAATGACTTCTCTTTGGCCATTTCGGTTTGGGAAGCACATGGGATTTTTCTTTAGATCCATTGGGTGCTGAGAATCTAAGTCACAGCCTAACACAAGGACCAGAGACTGATTCAGACACATCCCATTCCAAAGCAATTAAGCAAAGAGCCACAGGTGAAGCCCATTCATTTCCATATGAAAACAGTTTTCTTCAGGCTTCACAAAGGGTTGGCATGAGGCAAAGACCTTCCTGACATTCAGGGTAATTGAAACACAAGTAAGCAAATGGCCCAAGAAGGGTTTCTTCACTGAGACTTTACTGGTCGCACTGATATCTGAGTTTTCTGAGATGCTCTCAATCTCTTCAGCTATCCAGTACATGGCCATGTCACAGAGCCTTGTGGTGTTACATATCTGGGACACAAAACCATGAGCGTATTTTGTAGAGTGGCCAGAATTCACGAAGAAAACAGTAACTTAAGAAGACAGTAGGTGTTGCCCATCCATAAGGCAAAGTGAAGTCCATTAATCTATTGGGCAGTATTAATGTGGGGAAGCTTTCTACTAGAGAAAACAAATCCATTGATGCATTCTCTTTTCTAATGTCTACAACCACGGATACAGTGGGATACACAGACATAGAAACCCTCACAATGTCAAAGGACTTACTAGAAACAGTCCACTCCACACCAGAAAAAACGCCTTTCCTACATATTCTCAGAACATGAGAAAAAAAACCACAAACTCACACCCACAACGGCAAAGCCACCTCCTTCCCCCAAGTACGTCTGTGACTATCCAGAGTGTCTTCTGACTGGTGGGCCATATTATGTTCCCCCGAAATGGCCTGTCCTCTCTCAGATCTGGTCTCCTTGGCCAACTATGTGAAGTTGTCAGGAGACAGCGGTGAGCCACTACCTGCTTTCTCAGGGAAGGTGCCTCTTCAGAGCTCTGCTGGCAATTGGCCATCCTCACATCAGTAGGTACCAAGAAAGACTGACTCTGTCCTTGGAAAAAGCAAACAAGTTAGCCCAATGGGACTAGGACTGGGACTGGCTCTGGGTGCCTGGCTTCCTGGATCCCAAGTTCAGAGAATTCAATCACCAAGGAAGTGAGGAGAGGTCACTTCCTTCAGGAACTGAATGAGGTCACTGCCTTGAAAACCACTTTGTCCTAACAGTTGCTTCCAAGGGTCCCATGAGATGGAGGCTGCCCCAACATCCTCTGACACATTCAGAAGTTAGAATGGAATATCAACCTTAGGCACCCAGGTACAGCTCTCCACACAGGCCTGGTTTCTTCCAACTTCTTTACAATAAGAAAAGAAAGGCTGACTTAGACCCATCAATTCATCCTGACCAGGTTGTTTGCCATGGAAGATTTCTATTGCTCTCTCAGGTCCTACATAGCTGCATAAATCTTCTCCAAGGATCATTTCTCCATGGATCTTTGAGGTTCTCAGAAGGTGGAAGATCACCTACATTCCTATATTGTAAGACCAACTCTGTCCCTGCTCTTCTGTAAGTTATATTGACGGAACAGTGTATGTTTAGGGTTAATAACATGTTTGATTTGGGTTACGAATCATTTTGCGAGATGAATAATGGTACTGGCAACCTTCGATATTTACAAGTGTATATAGGTGAAATATAAGTATGAAAGCAGAAAATTAGGAAAGATTTGAAGCCCAGAAGGGAATTGGACCCTTAAGTGGTATACTTAGCTTTGAGTTATGTGCTGCACAGTTGTCTCAGATAAATCAATATACAATGGCATAGGACCTTGTACCTTGGATGATTGAATGTTGAAGAGAACATCCAGTCAAAAAGCGATATTCAGTACGATGAGGAAGGTAGTCGTTAGGTTTAGAATGAAGAGTGAGTATAGGATTTGGACAAAAAGTTCTTTAGCAATAGGGTTTCGGTTAGAGAGTGAGTGTTAATGTCAGCACATGTGAAGAGTTAGTCACAATGATGAACTGGGGAAAATATGAGGGAAAGCAGATATCAATAAAGACATTAGGAAATCAAGCAAAGTACAAAGTGAGTGATAGGATTAGACATTTTCAACAGGCTTGAGGTTGAATATATAATCTTAGGAATAAACAAATATGTAGTCACCAATAGGATTGACATTTGAGAGCATTAGGCAACCTGGACATAGATGTTTTTAGTAATCCATGCTCACTTTCCATTTAGGCTTTGGTACAATTGAAAGTGTGACCTTGGCTTTTTGTGTCCAGAATATTTCTGTGATAAAATGTATATGTATATCACGTGACATGAGAATTTCTAACACCATTTCCAGGAGCAATATTTTGAAGACATATAAATTTGTATTGGGGTACAAATAGGTATACCCTCTGTCTATGAATATAGCAATAACGCATGAATAGACCATACTGGGAATAAATAATATAACTGGATCCACTTTAAATACTGGATTGAATGGATATCTGAAAATATATAAGAAATGTTATAATGATGCACAATCAATCATTCCAACCAGTTATATATCTAATGGTCATCTTAGGGTTATGTTTTATCATGAAGGATGTGTGAGTTTTGCTTAAAAATTGATCATGGAAATTGAAAATAATATATTTGAAAAAAGTCTCATGAAAAGACCAGTCAAGAAACATAGGGAAATACATGTGTTCTGGAGCAAGAAGTGATTGAAAGTGAAACAAATGCCTATAAATTTGCTAAGTAGTGGATGAAATATATATCCTATGATGTGCATAAACTGAAGAAATAGTAATGTACCAGTGTTGAATAATAATTAATGTCAAAATACACATCATGTCCCATAGGAATCTACTAGCATTGATGTTAAACTAGGTCAGTTAATGTAGAAATACTAGGATTTGTTTGCACCTTTCACTGAAGTTAGTTTTCAGTACTAGGAAACAAATATGTATTTCAGGTGGATGAATATTTCTGAGAATAATCTTGTGAAAAGTTGATTATTAATCCACATACATGAACATGAATGAATTTAGGGAGTGTATATAAGACACATATATTTCATATTTTGAAAAATCTGGAGATTTATTTTGTATATATATATATATATATATATATATATATATATATATATATATATATACACACACACACACACACAAACACACACACAAACAAAGACATTCAAAAGTAGAATTATATATGCCAATCGAATTTCACCATGAAATATATATCATCCACAGATCCAAAAATATTCATTTTACTGAACATGGATTTATGTATAATGTTATTCAACTAGGAAGCTCACCATTAGCTTGAATTTTCAGTTCCAACAGCATTTAGGTGGAGTAATCTCTTCTCACAATTTGTATCTGCAATGTCAGGCACCTCACAAAAATGTACGTGTGATATCAGGTAGGATTCTATATGTGTATATAAAAATTAATGTGCTGAGTAGGTTACAGCGAAAGGGAGATAGGAATTCACATATTTGTTAACTTTAATACACATATAAAACTATTTCAATTAAAAAATGACTAGATTAATAACACCTACCTTTTATCTTGCAAAAGGCAAGTCCAATATACACCATGCCTCCTCTGAACTGCTTGTATTTCAATTCCGGTTGGGTTATTTTTCTCCATCATATTAGTATTTGTAGTTAGCGTCTAGAAGGGTATGGGTTATTGTCAGGAATTCAGTATATCAATTGGAAAATTGGAAAGTGAATCCAATGTGTATGCAATTATGTGCTGCACAATATTCTTTCCACTCTCATCCAGAACAATGGCTTGACATTAACTTCGCCCCAAGTAAGACGCAATTAGAGAAGAAGAGTTAGACATTCTGTGAATACATATCTGGAATGGAAAATGCTCAGGAGTTCACAACCTTGGAGGTGGTAGAGGATTTTCCAAAAGTAGGGGACAGGGTTGATCACCCAACATGATCTTTCATTAAAATTGTGAGCCATCTTGCCACAAAGCCATGAAAAGATAATTTTTGCTTTACTATAAATTACTGCAAATTCTGAACCTGCTTAGAATGCCTGACCATGTTTTGAACTCACCCATGCCTGGCTCTCTGACCAGATAACAGCCCTCTCTGAAACTTTAATGACACCTCATAAATATTCGCCTTCCCTGGCCAGACAATGACCCTCTCTGAGGCTCTAATGGTCCTCATAATTTCTGATGCTGGGGCCAGAAAAAACAAATGTAAACTACAATTAGTGTGATGCTTGTCAAAGTTCTGTTTTCTGTAACCCCCCTTTTGTGTAACTTTCTGGGCTATAAAGCTGGGCTGTAGGAAAGGTGGGGTTGCTGTCTTGTTCCCGCCATTTTGAGAGGGAGAGGCAGCCTGGCTGGTTGAAATATTAAGCTTGCGTTAATTTGATTTTAATTGGAGTCAGTGGTCTTTTCTTGTGTCCTGGACTAACATTTTGGAGTTCCCCAGCAACATGACCCGACCAGATCACAAAGCCAGACTGCTGGAAATTCTGAAGCTGGCCTATCCTCCAGGACTCCAGGCTGGAGAGCCAAGTTCCAAGGCCTTGGAATGAGCCTTCAGTCCGTGGATCACTGCAGTGAACCATCGCACTAAAACTATTATCAAGCACCTGGTGGAGGAGGCCTTCATAGGTAAGAGGCGCCTTTATAACATCTGATATCCGGTTAAGGGAGTACTCTTCTGATGACAGAGAGGTGGCCTGGGAAGGCTCACATATACTCCTGTCCGGGACAGTAATAGGAATCCTTCTTTCGTCTGTTCTTTTCTGTTGGGAATACCTCTGAAAGTGTAGAGAGGTGCAGGAGCTCCTACCCCGGAGCTTTAGCAAGACGCTGCATTGCTCCTCTGGTTTTCTGTTTATTCGCCGAGTTTCTGTTTTTTTTTGTGTTTTGTTCTGTGTTCTAAATGTTTTTTATTTGTTTGTTTTTGTGCGTTTTGTTGTGTGATTTCTGTGGTAAAAACTTAAGGATATTGGACGTGAAAATGGGTAATAAAGCATGTAAGCCTGTCACCCCTTTGGACTGTGTTTTAAAGAAATGTGATGCACTATACCCCCCTTTGTTAAGCAGGATGAGAGAAGCCCCTAGCTGGCTGTGTGGAGCACACCCACTGCAGAGGGCAATGCCTGCTGGAGACCTAATAACTGAGTATCTCCCAGGTTAACAAGTGAAGCTCCTTTAAAACCCCTTGTCCCTCCAGATCAAGAGAGTCACAACTTTGGACAGAGTCCCCTGTTTTTATCCTTTGTTAGCAAAGCAGTAAACCTCCCTTTTACTTTTTCTCAAACCCTGTCCTTATATTAAATTGGTATTAATTGGCTTCAAGGTCCAGAACCGAAATTTAAGTTACGAATTTTGATACCCCCCCGACCCCGGAATTTTTGAGAGCTGACTACTGAAATGTTAGGAGATTCAGCATGCTTGGGGTGGAACCAAACCAGAGGAGCTAATCCTGTAAGTAAAAGACGGGACTGAGGGACTCCCAGCAGCTGCCGAAGTCCTGTTGCTTCAGTAAATTCCCTCCTTCCTTCCCTGCACTGTAAGTATTATGCCACCTCTGTTTTCTTAAAAAAGAGAAAAAGAAAAAGGAGACACTAAATGCAGTAAAGTCACCATGGAGACCTTTGATATTACATTTCAGGTTGCCCCTCTGTGAAAACATCTGATGCCCTTGTGGGGACATCTATCATGCCACTGGTGTAGGAGATTTTTCTCTTATCTGCTGTTTTAAAGGATTCTGTCCTGTCAGCCATAGTCTGGAGCTCCTTTCTGTCTGTCTTTTGTCTTTGTTTCTGGCCATTTAAGACATGTGCAATAATGTGTTGATATTATAAATTGTTTCTTGGGAATGATCTTAGCTGAATGTGTGTCTAAATGATGATGTTTTATTGTAACAATATGGTATCTGCATGGGTTTTTGTAGCATTGCTCAATCTTGCAGTTAAAAGTCGGGTTTAGGTAATTTTTTAGTTTATGATTTCAGATAATTCATGCCAGAGAACTTAAATACTTAAAATGGAAAACTAAAAAATTCTACTTCCAAGTTGGCAAGTAACTTCCCAATCATTTAGTCTTTTTTTTCACCAATTTTTAATTGGGTAGCCTGGGAAAATGCCACAGTGTGTCAGTGCATTAATTTGGACAAGGATAGTAAATCATAGTATGGTATCTGTTGACAAAACAAGATGTTAAGGTATAAAATTTTGAATTGTATCTTAAAATTGTATCATAATTTTCAACATCCTCACCTGAAAATTATGGTTAAAGTGCCTTAGGCCTGAGGTGTCCGCTCAGAATAGCAGTTTTGTCCAGCTCCTTCCAGAACTCAGCCAGGACTTATGTTGAAATGTAAATGAAAGAAGCCTGCAAGCTCAGTAGGAGACTGATCTGATGTCTAAGTGGGAAAAAAAAGGTAAATCGTATGGTATTTACTAATTACTGTCCAGTCATTTTTTCTAGGACTCTCATTTTTTTCCTTAGATTCTGTATTTTTTTTTGAGCTCATTATTTTGATCCTAGAGAACTAGGTTAATATTTTTCTCCTCAGTTCTATCTTTGACCAACAGTGGAGTTCTGAAACATTGCAATGGAGATTTCACCTGTGAAAAGCTACAAGGCCTTACTATTATTATTTGTGCACACTTTTGTTATGTGTTGTTTGTCCATATATCCATATGTTCGTATATCATATATATGATATACAAATTAACATATATAAGGAGCGATCATTAAAAAAAGCACTCATAAAAACAAATTTTAAAAAGTGGATTCGAAGATCTTTAATTCACGTGAGTTAAATGGTTCACTTTAAATTTGGATAAACAAATAACAATAAATGTCTTTAAATTTAAGCTTACAAGTTTTTCTAGCTGCTCAAAAATCTAATAATATATTAATGTCTATAAAATGTCTAATATGCCTTGGTTCTAGGACTTTTCCTTTACAAAAAAATGGTTTACACTGTTCAATACATTTCTCTAATATTTTGATAAATAAGTGAAGTAAATTTGATATGGGATTACTCATTCATGAGTACTTTTGTTAGATATCTGATTGATTTAGTAAGGTCTGTATAAGTTTGTTCTAAAGTCTGTATAAGATTGTAAAAATCAGTCATGTGATAAAGCGACACAAATTTCTGAAAACATAAGTTTACCCATAGCATTGTGTTTTTTTTTTTATTTTTCTAGAGCAAGCAACCATAAAAATTAAACAACTGATTAAATAAGAACTGTTATTTTAGAGCACTGTACTGGAATTTCTTTAAAAGCTAAATTTGGTTAATGTAAAAACATCAATGTCATTGTGATGCTATTAATGTGCTCATATCTTCCAGGTATACAAGTCTGTAAGGTAGAAACTTTAAAAGAGCATTACATCAAGCTGGTGTTCTGAAGTTGTATGGTAAAAAAAATATATACATTGGGGATTTATTTACTTGTTATCAATAAGATATGTAAAGTTTTATGTTACTTTTTACATTGGGGAAAAATTTAAATATATTTTTAAGTTAATGAGCGCCTAATCTATGTAAAGGTTAAAAACTTTCAGCCTTTCTTTAATTCATGTTTTAAATGTGATATCATATGGTGTTAGCTAATGTTCATGTGACCTCAAACAATTTATGTAAACTGTGTAAGATGATATTTAAAAAAAAAAAGATCAGCTTTAGAACTAAAAGACTTAAGATTTATATAGAGCCCTGCCTTACCTGAGATAAGGCTCTGTGTCTCATCTTACAACATGTGAGAATAACTACGAAAGCAGTAGGTCAGATGTTATTTAATTTAAAGTTATGTTCAGAAGTTTTTTTTTTTTTTCTGTCAAGATTACTAGGATCTCAAAAAGGGGATATAATTTATAACTCAGCCAAAAATTCAGGGTAGCTATTACACGAACTAAGTATTTTTACTCTTGTTAATTTTATTTTGTAATTTCCTTATAAGTTAACTAAAGATTCCCTGTTAGTGTTTTACAAAAGAGTTGCTTTTGAACACAACATTGGTTAATTTAAGATAATAAGGCATCACCTACAAGATAGAAAAATACAGATCCCAAATAATAAAAAAGATAAATAATTTTAAATTATAGACATTAAAGCACAGTACTCTTAATATAAGGCTGTTAAAATTTATTTGCTGGATGTTTAAGATTAGGATTTAAAATTTAATTTAAATGAAAAGGGACAATAAAACAAATTTTGGCTCTTGCCCTCTGAGTCAGTTTGTATCCAGGGAACAGGAGACTTCTCTAAAGAACTTTGCAACTCTCAGCCACATAAACTCCTGATCAGGAAGATTAATGAGGCCACTGGAGAACAGAAAGACAATCAGTGCATTTTCTACGAAGAACAGAGTCATCAGAGAAGGGAGATATTCCTGATGCTTCCGAGAGAAGCCACATGGTCAAGCAAGACCTGGAATCACCTAGCGCAAATGGCACTAGCAGAACTGAGAAGCTGCTCTCAAGTTTCCCCAGAAATGTCTCCCATAAAATCTCAGCTGACTGTTAACAATAGATAGAAACAAAAGTCAGTTTTACTGCTTCATCTTAAACTCTTAGCAAAGACAGATAAACCCAAAATACAGCCATTCCTGGGAATTTTAAATAATAATAGTAATGAAAATATTTTCACGTATACACTTTATGGTAGCCTCCCAAAATAAGTAAGACTGGAGGCTACAAAGAAGGATTCTCAGAGAGGAATGCCTGATGAGAATAAAAAGAGACTATCAAGAGGAGCTACCAGAGGCAGAAGTTTTTTGTTTAAGGCCTACAGATATTCCTAACCTACACAGGTAGGCTTGGTGTTTGCTAGTATGATTATCCAGCCCTTACTAACAGAATTAAAGGTTTCTCTATTACGCACAGAGGTCATACTAGTAAAAGGAATTTGCAAGATCAGATGACATTAAATTATTAAACTGTATCTTATGGGGTGGGACAACTGTGACACTAAAAGTTAAATATTAAGTTGAAAGTCCTGATAACTGGGCATATTGAAGACAGATGAGGGTACATCTATACAGTGACTTGTTTCAGCTGCTGCAACATTTATTCAGGACTCATGGTTTTTGTTTCTCTCATAGAAGAACCCATCCCCAGATCACTTTACAAACTGTTTTACCACAACCAGACTTCAAACCGAACTGACTTCTAAAAGGCAACTCATGTCCCTCATGCTGTGCCCCCTCATGTCACCCTCTCTCAGCTCAGAAGAAGCCAAAATGAGTGACGCCACTCTTCTTACAACAATGGAGCCAAAAAAAATAGACTTTCATTTTAAGTAATTAATTAAGTCAGGTAAAATCAGGGAGACTGGTTTTGTGTGAGTTCAAAAAATATGGAGACTGTTACGTGAGGTATTAAAATTCCCTCAGTGCTCTTCCCCTACCCTATCAAAGATTTGAAAGGGACACATTAGAAAAGGGGGGAATGATAGACCCAACCTGATCTTTTATTAAAATTGGGATCCATCTTGCCACAAAGCCATGAAAAGAAAATTTTGACTTAACTATAAATTACACCAAATTCTGAACCTGCTTGCAATGCCTGCCCGTGGCCTTGAACTCACCCATGCCTGGCTATTTGACCAGGAACAGCCCTCTATGAAACTTTATTGACACCTCATAAATACTGGCCTTCCCTGGGCAGACAATGACCCTCTCTGAGACTCTAATGGTCTTCATAAATTCTGATGTTGGGGCCAGCAAATATATATATATAAACTACGATTAGTTTGATGCTTGTCAGAGTTCTGATATTTTAACTCCCCTGTAGTGTAAAATTCTGGGTTATAAACCTGGGCTGTAGGAAATTTGGGTGGCTGTCTTGTTCCCACTGTTTTGGGAGGGAGAGGCCACCTGGGCAGTGGAAAATATAAGCTTGCTTTAACTTGATTTTAATTGGAGTCAGTGGTCTTTTCTTGCATCCTGGTCTAATAGGTAAATGCTATCAAACATGGAGCTCTGCCAGCCTGAAGACTTCCTTAGAAACTGCCTCTGACGATGGGCACTTGACATATATGTTGTTGTCAGGAGCTTTAGCTTTCTTTCTAATGAGACCATCAAAGCTGGATCTGCATCTATGTGACCTGGATGACATGGTTTCTTGTTTTTCAAAGGACATGAGGCAGCAGTGCTGAATTCACTCTTTGTAGGTAAACTGTCGCCACTGAAGGCTAAGTGACTCCCCGTGTGGACTGTGAAGCAATTTGGTCATCCTCCACTTTTCGTGGTGTTTCTTGCTGCTGCACTGGGACTTTGTTATTTGCTTCACAAAATACAAGGAATTCAGCTGGGACACAGTGCTGGAGGGAGTTCTTTCACATGAGATGGGTCAGGGTCTGCAGGAGAATGCATCAACCAGGCTTCTATCCCACATAGCTTGTCCCCTTGACCATTGCACCTGATTCTGAACATTGTCCTGAAACATCTCCATATAACAAGATGCCTTATATGGAGAGTTATCAGACATATAAGTGATTCCTGGCTGCACAATGTCAGCCACAAGCCATTTGGAAGTCAATGGCAGATACACATGGCCCGACCACAGATGTTTTATCACACACCTGCACACCACAGCTCTGGGCCCACTACTCAGCAGGCTCCAACATACTGGTATCTCTGTTCTACATCATTTTCATGAAACCTAGTCAATAAAGGCACTGTCTGGTACACACTTCATCAGCAAGAGGACATTGAAAGGTTCTCCAGTGCCACCTGGTCATGAAAATTTCAAAAATTTCATGGTATTTATCTAGCCATTTTTCAAGGATGAAGTTGGAGAAATTGTGGGTTTCAATTCATTCAGGAACCATTAATGTTTGAGGAAGCACATTTCAAGGAAACTCTGGAGAATTCTCAGAGGCAAGGCTTCCCAAAGAGTGGCAAAAAAGACACATGAAGCCAGGCCCATTGAGGTCTACAATGTGAGGCCCATGTGTGTTTTGACTGTCAACGATGGCTGCCAAGTCTTTCAGTATAAAATAATGTGATGCCCTGGCAGAGATTGACAATGCTCTGTGGAAAGCCACCCTGGGCATTGATCTCAGTTTCCAAAGGCAACTCTCATGCGTGGTCTCCTAAAATCCCAACACAATTCATGGCAATACTTCTCTGAGGTCAGTTCCTGAACTCAATCTGTAAGGGGAATCACACCAGAGTTCAAGCCCAGGTGGACCTAGGCATCTCTTCCAACCACCAAACAAATGACCACAATTAAAACCAAAACACTCCCAAATGGCCCTCATCTTCTTCCACATAGACACTCTTCATAACCTCTGGCTGGAGGTTTCCATGAGGGGCACAGCCCAAGACAGTTTTCCAAATGAACTCCCTTGCCCCTCATTTGCCTAAAGTCAGGGTGGCCTGGACTCCCTTCCTGTGAACCAATAGTGATCAAATAGTCCTGCTCTTAATACTGCTCTGCTTCTCTAATTTGAGGCCTACTGACTGTCTGGTATATATTCTTTATGTGAATTGGTGTCATGAGAAAACACAAGCCCTTATGTGCTAGCTTCTGTAGGGCTTTGAAGAACTGATTTTACACAAAGGATCCCTATTCTCACGTGATGGAGGTCAGGAAGCTTACAGAGGAAGGCGAGAGACTTCATCCACAATGACTGCTCTTTTGGCCATTTTCGTTTTGCATGCACACTTGGAAACTTTCTTTAGATCCATCAGGTGCTGAGAATCTAAGCCACTGCCTCACACAGGACAAAGAGGCTGATTCAGCCACATCTCTTTCCAAAGCAATTAAGCAAAGAGCCACAGGTGATGCCCATTCATTTCCATTTGAAAACTCTTTTTTTCTGGCTTCACAAAGGGGTTTCCTGAGGCAAAGATCTTCCTGACATTTAGGAAAACAGAACAATAGGTAAGCAAAAGGCCCAGTGCAGTGTTTTTCCACTGAGACTTTAATGGTCACACTGATATGTGAGTTTTCTGAGATGCTTCTATTCTCTTCAGCTATCCAGTACATGGCCATGTCACAGAGCTTGGAGGTGGTACATATCTTGGAAACCAAACCATGAGGCTATTCTGGAGAGTGGCCAGTATTCAGGAAGAAAACAAGAACTTAGGAAGATAGTAGGTGTTGCCCATCCATAAGGCAAGCCTCTCTCCATTCTTAAATTGTGCAGTATGAATGTTGGGAAGCTTTCTACTAGACAGGACACAACCATTGATGCATTCACTTTTCAAATGTCTACAACCACAGATACAGTGGAATGCACAGACATAGAAACACTCGCGTTGTCAAACGACTTTCTAGAAACATTCCAGTGCAAACAAACAAACAGTCTTTCCTACCTATTCTCAGAAAAGAGACAAAACCACAAACTCACACCAACACCCACAACGGCACCTCCTTCCCCCAAGTATGTTGGTGAATATCTTGAGTGTCCTCTGACTGGTGGTCCATACTATGTTCCCCCAAAATGGCCTGTTCTGTCTCAGATCTGGTCTCCTTCGCCAACTCTGTGAAGTTGTCAGGAGCCATGGTTGAACCACTACATGCTTTCTCAGAAAAGGCTCCTCTTCAGAGGTCTCCTGGCATTTGGCCATTATCACTTCAGTAGGTACCAACAAAGACTGACTCTGTCCTTGGTAAATCCAAACAATTGAGACCACTGGGACTGGGACTGGGACTTACTCTGGGTGCCTGGCTTCCTGGATCCCAAGTTCAGAGTGTTCCATCACCAAGGAAGTGTGTACTGATATTTGCTTCTAAGGGTCCCAGGAGATGGAGACTGCCCCTACTTTCTGTGACAGTTTCACAAGTTAGAATGGTATATCAACAATAGGCACCCGGGAACAGCTCTTCTCACAGGCCTGGTTTGGTCCATCTTCTCTATATTAAGAAGAGAAAGGCTGATTCAGATACATCTCTTCATCCTGACCCGGTTGTTTAACATTGAAAATGACTTTTGCTCTCTCAGGTCCTTCATAGCTGCCTTCTTCTCCATGTATCATTTCTGCATGGACCTTTGAGGTTCTCATCAGGTGGAAGATACCCTACAATCCAGTATTGGAAGACCAACTCTCTCCCTGATCTTCTGTAAAGTTAGATTGAGGGAACAGTGTATGGTTAGGGTTAACAACATGTTCGATTGGGTTAGGAATAATTCTGCAGGATGAATAATGGTTATGGGAACATGTGATATTTACAAAATATACAGTTGAAATATAGGTATGAAAACAGAAATCTAGGTAAGATTTGATGCCCAGAAGGGCATTGGGCCCTTGATTGGGATACTTAGCTTTGAATTAATTTCTGCACAGATGTCTCAGATAAATCAATATACAATGGTATAGGATATTGTACCTTGGATGATTGAATGTCGAAGAGAACATGCAGTCAAAAAGGGATAGTCGGTAGGATTAGAAAGATAGACGGTAGTTTTAGAAAGATGAGTGAGTATAGGATTTGGACAAAATGGTCTTTAGCAATAGGGTTTCATGTAGAGAGTGAATGTAAATGTCAGCACATGTTAAGAGGCAGTCACAATGATGAACTGGGGAAAATATATATCAATAGAGACATTAGGAAATCAGGCAAAGTATAAGGTGAGTAATAGGATTAGACATTTTCAACAGGTTTGAGGTTGAATATATAATCTTAGGAAGAAACAAATATGTAGTCACCAATAGGATCCACATTTGAGAGCAATAGGCAAACTGGACATGGATGATTTTAGTAATCCATGTTCAATTTCCATTTAGGCTTTAGTACAATCATAAGTGTGACATTTGCTTTTTGTTTCCAGAATATTACTGTGATAAAACGTATATGTAGATCAGGTGACATGAGTATTTCTTTCACCATTTCTAGGAACAGTATTTTGAAGACGTGTAAATTAGTATTTTGAATACAAATAGGTGTACACTGTGTCTATGAATATAGAAATAATGCATGAATAGACCATACTGTGAATAAATAATATAACTGGTTCCAACTTAAATAATGGTTCAAATTGATATCTGAAAATATACAGGAAACCTTATATTGATATATATCCATTCATTCAAACCAGTTATACATCTAATGGTAATATTAGGGTTATGGTTTATCATGAAGAATGTGTGAGTTTTGCTTCAAAAGTAATTGTGGAAATCGAAAATAATGGAAAGAAGTCTCATGAAAAGACCAGTCATGTAACCTGGAGAAATACATGTGTTCTGAAGCAGGAAGTGATTGAAAGTGAAACAAAAGCCTTTAAATTTGTGAACTTGTGGATGAAATATATATCTTATGATGTGCATAAACTGAGGAAATAGTAATGTACAAGTGTTGAAAAAAAATGAATGTCAAAATATACATCATGTCCTATAGAAATCTACTTGCATTTATATTAACCTGGGTCAATTAGTGTAAAAATATTAGGATATGTATGCACAATTCAATTAACTTAGTTTTCAGTACTAGGAAACAAATACGTATTTCAGGAGGATGAATATGTCTTAGAATAATCTTATGAAAAGTTGATTATAAATACGCACTTAAATATTAATGAATTTAGGGAGTACATAATAAGATACATTTATTTCATATTTTGAAAACTCTGGAGAGTGTATATATATATATATATATATATATATATATATATATATATATATATATATATATATATTAAAATACACACACAGAAATTAAAACGTATTAATATACAAGCCAAATGAAATTCACCATGAAATATATATCATCCACAGATCTAAAAATATTCATTTTACTGAACATGAATTTATGTATATTGTTGTTCACCTAGGATACTCACTCATAGGTTGAATTTTCAGTTTCAACAGTGTTTAACAGGAGTGATCTCTTCTCACAGTTTGTATCTGCCAAGTGAGCCACCTCACAAGAATGTACGTGTGGTACCAGGTAGGATTCTATATGTGCATATAAAAATATATGTGCTGAATAGGCTACAGAGAAATGGAGACATGAATTCACATATTTGTTAACTTTAAAAACACATGGAGAAGTGTTTCAACAAAAAAATGACTAGATATAAAACTCCTACCATATATAATGCAAAAGGAACGTCCAAATGTAAACCTTGCATCCTCTGAACTACTTGTATTTCAATTTGGTTTGGTCTATTTTTATCCATCATAATAGGATTTGTAGTCAGAGTCTAGTAGGGAGTGGGTTACTATGAGGGATTCAGTATTTTGAATGAATAATTGGAAAATGAATCCAATGTGTATGCAAATATGTGCTACAAAAAAATTTCCCACTCTCATCCAGAACAATGCCTTGACATTACCTTAGCCCCAAGTAAGATACAATTAGAGGAGAAGAATTAGAAAATCTAGGAATACATATCTGGAATGGAAAATGCTCTGGAGTTCACAACACTGGAGGTGGTAGAGGAGTTTCCAAAAGTAATGGAGACTGTAAAAACTCCACAAACATGGAAGTGTTCAGGCCTCAAGACATCTGGGAAACTGTCTTTGAGGTTGTACACTTGAAATATATGTTGTTTTCAGGAGCTTTAGCTTCCTTTGTAGTGAGACCATCAAAGCTGTGTATGCATCTGTTACATGGAGGACATGGTTTCTTATTTTCCAATGAACATGAGGTAGCAGTGCTGAATTCTCTCTTTGTGGGTTTACTGTGGCCACTGGGGTCTAAGAATCTTTCCGTGTAGACTGTGAAGCCATTTGGTCATTCTCCAATTTTGTTGTGTTTCTTGTTGCTGCACTGGGAGTTTGGTATTTGCTTCACAAAATACAAGGAGTTCCACTGGGACACAGTGCTGGAGGGAGTTCTGTCACGTGTGGTGTGTAAGGGTCTGCAGGAGAATGCACCAACCAGGCTTCTACGCCACATTGCTTGCCCCCTTGACCGTAGCAACTTGATTCTGAACATTGCCCTGAAAACTCTCCATCTAACAAGATGGCTTAATATACAAAGGTATGCTGGCTGCACCATGTCAGTCAGAAGCATTTGGAAGCCAAAGTAATATCCACATGACCCCACCACAGATGTTTTATCACACAACTGCACACCACAGCTCTGGGCCCACTACTCAGCAGGCTCCACCATACTGGCAGCTCTGTTCTACACCATTTTCATGAAACCTAGTCAAGGAAGGCACTGTCTGGTACACTCTTGATCAGCAACAGGACATCCAAAGGTTCTCCAGTGCCACCTGGTCGTGGAAATTTCAAAAATTTCATGGTATTTATCTAGACATTTTTCAAGGATGAAGTTGGAGAAACTGTGGGTTTCAATTCATTCAGGAACCATTAAATTTTTAGGAAGCACATTTCAAGGAAAACTCTGGAGAATTTTCAGAGGCAAGTCTTCCCAAAGAGTGGCCAAAAGGCCACATGAAGCCAGGCCCATTGAGGTCTACAATGTGAGGTCCATGTTTGTTTTGACTGTCAACAATGGCTGCCAAGTCTTTCAGAATAAAATCATGTGATGTCCTGGCTGAGACTGACAGTGCTTGGTGAATAGCCACCCCAGGCTTAGATCTCAGTTTCCAATGGCGACTCTCATGCATGGCCGCCTAAAATCCCAACACAATTAATGGCAATACTTCTCTGAGGTCAGTTCCAGAACTCAGTCTTTAAGGGGAATCGCACCAGAATTCCAGCCCAGGTGGACCCAGGATTCTCTTCTAACCACCAACAATTGACCACAATTAAAACCAAAAAACTCCCACATGGCCCTCATCTTCTTCAACATAGACACTCTGAATAACCTCTAGCTAGAGGTTTCCATGACGGGCGCAGCCCAAGACAGTGTCCAAAATAAGCTCCCTTGCCCCTCATTTGCCTACAGTCAGAGTGGACTAGACACCATTCCTGTGAACCAAGAGTGATCAAATAGCCCTTCTTTAATACTGCTCTGCTTCTCCAGTTTGAGGCCAACTGACTGGTATAGATTCTTTATGTGAATTGGTGTCCTGAGAAAACCCAAGCACCTATTGGCTAGCCTCTGCAGAGCTTTGAAGAACTGGTTTGACCCAACGGATCCCTATTCTCACTTGATGAAGGTCAGGAAGCTTACAGAGCAAGGCGAGAGACTTCATCCACAATGACTGCTCTTTTGGCCATTTTGGTTTTGGATGCACACTTGGAAACTTTCTTTAGATCCATCAGGTGCTGAGAATCTAAGCCACTGCCTCACAGAGGGCAAAGAGGCTGATTCAGCCACATCCATTTCCAAAGCAATTAAGCAAAGAGCCACAGGTGACGCCCATCCTTTTCCATTTGAAAACTGATTTATTCAGGTTTCACACAGGGGTGGCCTGAGGCAAACACGTTCCTGACATTCAGGACAACAGAACAATAGGTAAGCAAAAGTCCAAAGTAGTATTTCTCCACTGAGACTTTACTGGTCGCACTGATATCTGAGTCTTCTGAGATGCTCTCATTCCCTTCAGCTATCCAGTACATGATCATGTCACAGAGCTTGGAGGTGGTACATATCTTGGAAATAATACCATGAGGCTATTCTGGAGAGTGGCCAGTATTCAGGAAGAAAAGAGGAACTTAAGAAGATAATAGGTGTTGCCCATCCATAAGGCAAGCAGCTCTTTATTCTTTAATTTGGCAAGATGAATGCTGGGAAGCTTTCTACTAGACAGGACACAACCATTGATGAATTCTCTTTTCAAATGTCTACAAAAACGGATTCAGTGGGATACACAGACATAGAAACACTCGCGTTGTCAAACGACTTTCTAGAAACATTCCAGTCTAAACAAAGAAACCGCCTTTCCTACCTATTCTCAGAACATGAGACAAAACCACAAACTCACACAGACACCCACAACGGAATCTCCTTCCCCCAAGTATGTCTGTGAGTATCCAGAGTGTCCTCTGACTGGTGGGCCATACTATGTTCCACCAAAATGGCCTGTCCTATCTCAGACCTGGACTTCTTTGCCAACTCTGTGAAGTTGTCAGGAGCCATGGTTGAGCCACTACCTGCTTTCTCAGAAAAGGCCCCTCTTCAGAGCTCTCCTGGCATTTGGCCATTCTCACTTCAGTAGGTACTAAGAAAGACTGACTCTGTCCTTGGTAAATCCAAACAAATGAGACCACTGGGACTGGGACTGGGACTGGCTCTGGGTGCCTGGCTTCCTGGATCCCGAGTTCAGAGAGTTCCATCACCAAGGAAGTGTGATAGGTCACTTCCTTCACGAACTGAATGAGGTCACTGGGTTGGCAACCACTTTTTCCTAACAGTTGCTTCCAAGGGTCCCATGAGATGGAGGCTACCCATACTTCCTGTGACACTTTCACAAGATAGAATGGTATAACAACCATAGGCACCCGGGAACAGCTCTCCACACAGGCCTGGTTTGGTCGATTTAATCTACATTAAGAAGAGAGAGGCTTTCAGACACATCCCTTCATTTTGACCAGGTTGTTTTACATGGAAGTTGACTTTTGCTCTCTCAGGTCTTTCATAGGTGTCTACATCTTCTTCAGGGATCATTTCTGCACGGAACTTTGAGGTTCTCAGCAGGAGGAAGATCCCCTACATTCCTGTATTGTAAGACCAACAATATCCTTGTTCTTCTGTTAAGTTATATTGAGGAAATATTGCATGGTTAAGGGTAATAACAGGTTCGATTTGGTTTAGGAATCATTCTGCAGGATGAATTATGGTATTGGGAACCTGCGATATTTACAAGAATATACTGGTGAAATATAAGTATGAAAACAGAAATCTAGGTAATATTTGAAGTCCAGAAGGGCATTGGGTGGCCTGAACAACCTTCCTTTGAATCAGGAGTGATCAAATAGCCGTGCCGCTAATACTGCACTGCTTCTCCAATTTGAGGCTCACTGACTCACAGGTATAGATTCTTTATGTGATTTGGAGACATGAGAAAACCCAAGCACCTATTGTCTCATGCCACAGCAAATGGTTTATTGGGGGTCCAGCATGCTGGGGCTCAAAGCTCACTTCAGAGGAGGAAAGAACAAAGAGCCCCGAGAACAACTTGAGAAGAGATTATATACAATCTTTAGAGAGTGCAGGGACTTTATATACATCATAGCCTCCTTTAGCAAATATCATATACTGTGGGAAAATCAAATAACAACTCTAAAACATGATTAGCACATTCATTGGCGGGAACAGTTCGGGCAGGGGGTGATTGGTCAGCCCTGAGAAGGGGTATACATTTAAACTGATTGGTTGAAGCCCTGAGATGTATACTTGCTGAGATGCACGGTTTCTGGGAAGGGGTTGTTAAGTAACTAGGTGGTCAGGAAAGATTTCAACACATCTAATGGGCAGTTCCGGGAATTCTCTTCACTGACACAGGAATTTCAGGTTCTGAGCACAGCTTGTAAACTTTACAAAACCTGTTTCTTTACGTTTCAATTTTAATTTCTTTAATTCTTTCATTTCTCCTTTTTCTGCCTACTTTTAATTTTAAAAGTAATGAATCATAATTTTTGTCGGGTCTCACATTCTATTTCTGCCAGTGAAATGTATTTCTGTCTGATTACCATGAGTTTTACCTGCCCAATCTGAGCCTGGAGAAAGGAAACTATGAGGTTAAGCAAACAAGGTCCCACAGTTATCAACACCATAAGCATGATCACGGGTCCAGCTAAGGCTGATAGGAGTGTAGTTAACCAGGGGGACAAGGTAAACCATGACTCAAACCACACTTGTTGAATCTCCCTTTCTCTCTGGTGCTCTTCAAGGCATTTTCTCAATTTACTCATGGATTATTTTACAACTCCAGTATGGTCAGCATAAAAACAGCATTTTTCTCTCAGTACAGCACAGAGGCCCCCCTCCCTTATTAAATGGAGGTCTAATCCTCACCTGTTCTGTAAAACAACTTTAGAGAGAGAGGTTAAGGATTCCTGCAAAACTGTGATGGAGGTCTCTAACGTCTTCAAGTCTTGATTTATTGCTGTTTCTAATCAGGCCATTTGTTGTGACCCATGGATCATATCAGCTGTTCCTGTACCCACTCCTGCAGCAGCTCCTAGCCCCAATAGGATGGCTAGAGTAAGGGACACTGGCTCCCGGCAAAATCGGGTTGTTTGTCCACCTAGTAGACCTTCAAAGGATTCTGGATCATGATAGAGCACCCTGGGGGGTATCTGCACCATTACACAATAATGTACAGAGCTGTCAAATACCTGGGCTGAAATGCAAGGAGTTCTGACTGTGTGGAGTTCAGTACCATAAAGGTTCCTTTAATTAGTTCCCAGGGGGAGGAGTCAGCTGTACTCTGGACTGGGGAAGTAGGCAAAGACGGAAACTGCGAAGTATGAGATGGTAGAGGGGTTTTGGTAGATCTAGGCATGGGAGGTTTAGGAGGCTTAATTCCTGACTTGAGGAAATTGGGCCCTATTGCTGTGGGATTTTCTTCCTTTTTAAGCTGGATGGTGAACCAGAGACCAAAGTCATAACCAGGGCCATTAATATAGAATCACATTCCCCAAGTATTTCTCATAGGCCATGTTGTTCTGAGGTAGCCCCTTCCTTTGGAAGTG
The DNA here is from genome assembly GCF_048772815.1 of Callospermophilus lateralis. NCBI lineage: Eukaryota > Metazoa > Chordata > Mammalia > Rodentia > Sciuridae > Callospermophilus > Callospermophilus lateralis. The sequence continues at coordinate 543,664 of NW_027514688.1, read as the reverse complement.
AAAGTTATATTGAGGGGGTAACATAGACTATTTTTTCCACAGCAAGTTTTTGACACCACTTGGATAGCGGCACATTTATTGGGATCAATCAAGATGTCATTTCATCCTACCGAATCATACTGTCTGGGGAGTTTGGGTTTCACAATGTAGCTCCCGTGTGTTCACAACCCCAAGATCTACAATAAAAGTCACTGGGTCCTCCACAGGTTTGGGCCTGTTTGCGACTTCAGAAATCAGCTGGGCACACTTAATAAACAAGACTGGCTAGTTTACACCTGAGCTGGGGAGATGACATCAATAATTCATGGGGTAAGTTGGTCTATGTTGCCCTGGTTTGGGCTTTAGTGGGATCTGTGTGGGGTCCACTATGTCAGGGAGATCCCAGTCAGAGAGGCCTATGGCAAGCTGACAAATGTCCGGGTGGAGAGATGGCCACCAAGTCCATAAGGGGGCTGTATGTGAAATAGACCACACTACTTGCCCAGTAGGATTTATAACTTGCCATTGTTGCTGAACAGGCTGATGGGGATTAGGACTGCTGGTGGTCAGGGGAAGAATCCATAGCCCTACCCACACCACAGACATGCAACTTGAGAGGGTTACCAGTCTGTTCCAGTTTCCAGGCAGAGTATGGACAGGGCACAGGATTGAGATGGGAGGCATGGATCCAGGAAGTGATCCCATCCACTTTCACCACTGTAGGTGTTATAAGCAGCACCTGGTATGGTCCTTTCCAGCAGGGTTCCAGAAATGACACCCGATACTGTCTCATGTAGACGAAGTCTCCCACTTTATATCGATGTGGAGTTCCCTCGTCTCCAGGATGATAAGCAGTGGCCAACTGTTTCCACAGGTATCGCTGGGTGCTGGGTTTGTTCAAGGGCTTTAAGTCTGTCTAGCAAGGGGGTGTGAAAGGAATCATTAATCTCAGAGTTGGGGTTAGGTCCCTTAATGGAGGAGGGGCACCGTAGAGAATTTCATAAGGGGTGAGGTTACACAAAGGGGCGGAGGGGTATTTCTTGCACGAAAAAGTACATGAGGTAGGAGCATAGTCCAATTTTTTATTCCGGTCTCCAAGATTAATTTCGTTAAGTCTCTTTGATGGTTCTATTCATCGTTTCTACCTGTCCTGAGCTCTGGGGTCTATAAGCACAATATAACTTCCAATTAATCCCCAGGGTCCTGGAAAATCCCTGACTTACCTGTGCCACGGATGCCGGTCCGTTATCAGACCCTATTACCTTAGGCAGGCCGAACCTTGGAAAACTGTCTTCTAGGATCTTTTTGACCACCATCTGAGCTGTTTCTTTCTTCATGGGGAAGGCTTCGACCCATCCTGAAAAAGTATCTACAAAGACTAGGAGATATTTAAGTCCATACCTTGCTGGCTTAATTTCAGAAAAGTCCACTTCCCAGAATTGTCCTGGTCTGGTTCCTCGTATGCGCTTCCCTGCAGGAATCTTGGATGGGAAAGTATTAACTAATTGGAAGACTTGAAAAGCTCTAGTCACCTTCTCAGCTATTTTTTTCCTCTTTGAGTCAGTCAATAATAAGTCCTTTCTTCGGTCCTTTAAGAGTGCCTATAACTTCTTTGAGCCTAAGTGGATGAGCTGGTGTACGTCTTTGACATAAAGGTGGGCTTTTTGAAATTGTAAACTTGGCTCTGTAGGGTCCCAGATTTCTGTATCTGTCTCCTCAGATGATAAGTTGCCTGAATGTTCCGGGGCGGCCAAGTCTCCTGATTTTTGTTCCCCCCGGTGTGGAAAAAGTTAACAGAGTCACTCCGTTTAGGGCTGCCAATTAAGCTTCCTTATCTGCCCTTCTGTTTCCAACTGCCACAGGGTTGTTTCTCTTCCGGTTGCCCGGGACAGTCCACTATAGCTAGTTCCTTATGGCCCTGCACTGCTGAGCCAAGGTGGAGGATCTCATCTTTATTTTTTATTTTTTTCCCGGCAGAGGTTAATAGCCCACATTGTTGGTAAATAGTCCCGAGCATATGAACAGTGGCAAATGCATAGTGGCTATCAGTTTATATGGTGGCCCTTTTCCGTGTTGCTAGTTCCAATGCTTTCATAAGGGCAACCAGTTCTGCTTTTTGGACTGATGTCCCTTCTGGGAGACCAGAGTATCAGATTAAATCAGTTTTGCGAACTGCTGCTGCTCCAGCCCGCCGCTTACCATCTTGGAGGAAGCTGCTGCCATCCGTAAACCATACGACTTCAGGGCGAGGCAGTGGCTGATCCTTCAAGTCTTGTTGTATACTGGTTTCCTTGCCAGTATGTGTTGACACTCATGAGTGACGGGTCCTGATGATTCTTCTGGCAGCAGTGTAGTTGGGTTGAGTGGAGCAGGGGGTCCCAGCGTTATTCTGTCTTTGTCAAGCAAGAGGCTCTGGTAGTGGTTTATTCTGGAGTTTGATTGCCACCTCTCTGGAGGCTAACAGATGATGCTCTCCAGGGCATGGGGGGCTATAATGGTTAGCTTCTGTCCCAACGTTAATTAATGAGCATCTTTTATTAGAAGGGCTGCTGCTGCTATAGCACTTAAGCAATGGGGCCACCCGCTAGCCAATGGGTCCAGATTTTTGGATAAATACGCTACTGGCTTTTTCCAAGGTCCCAAAGACTGAGTGAGCACTCCCCGTGCTATTCGTTTCTTTTCCTCGATATAGAGAGTGAAGGGTTTTCTACATCTGGAAGTGCTAAGGCCGGAGCAGATAGCAGCACCTTTTTTTGACATTATCAAAAGCTTGTTGGTGCTCAGGGGTCCATTGGAAGTGGGCATCCCCCTTTATCAGCGGGTATAAAGGGGCAGCCAGAGATGCGAACCCAGGAATCCATAACCTGCAAAAGCTGGCAGTCCGAAGAAACTCTCTGAGTTTTCTCTTATTAGATGGGGGCAGTATCTGCAAAACGGTTTTTTTTCTGGGCTCAGGGAGCCATCGTTTGCAACCCCTAAGAGAATAACCCAGGAAGATTACTTCTTGCTGACAAGTTTGGGCCTTTTGGCAGAAGCCATATATCCAAGCCGAGCAAGCTCGAATAATAGTGCTTGGGTCCCAGACTCATAGGTCTCCTTGGTGTTGGCTGCCAGTAGAAGATTATCCACTATTGGAGTAGGGTGACTTCGGGGTGTGCAGTTTTGAAGTCATTGATGTCTCTGTGGAGGGCTTCATCAAAGAGAATGGGGGATTTTTTGAACCCCTGTGGGAGTCTAGTCCAGGTTAGTTGGCCAGATGTTCCAGGTTCTGGGTCTATCCACTCTAAAGCTAACAGCAACTGACAGTCCTTATGTAGAGGCGAGCAGAAGTAAGCATCTTTTAAGTCCAGCACAGTGTACCATTTCTGCTCCGGATTCAGAGTGCTAAGCAAATTATATGGATTGGGTACTGTGGGGTGAATGTCCTGCACTCTGTTGTTTATCTCTCTTAGGTCTTGAACAGGACGGTAGTCCCCAGTTCCTGGCTTTCTTACTGGTACCGGGGGGTGTTCCAGGCTGATTGACAGGGCCTTAGGACCCCAAGACCCAGGTATTTATGAATATGGGGCCTTATCCCATCCTTAGCTTCTTTGCTTAGAGGATATTGTTTAACACTAATTGGAGACGCAGAGGCTTTTAATTCTACTACTATTGGAGGTGGTTGATGGCTAGACCTAACCCAGCAGTTTTTGCCCAGGCATTAGGATAATCTTTTATCCATTTCTGGGGTAGTTTGCCTGTTTGATCAGTGCTAGGGGGCGCGAAGAGTTGATGTTCATCTTCTACAGACATAGTCAAAGATGTTACTATGGGAGTTAATACTGCAGGCTTTAGAACCCCCACTTGGGGACCATTAGGGTTAAAGGTTATTCTAGTCCAGAGTTTGGTAAGCATATTCCTGCCCATCAATGGGGCCGGGCATTCTGGGATTACTAGGAAAGAGTGGTGGACTTTTTCCTTTCCGAGGTCCATATTCATATTAGTTGTCCAAGCCTGATATCTACTGCCATTAGCCCCTTGAACTAGGGACGATTTAATTGATAGGGGGGCCAGTGAAGTCTTAAGGGCTGAGTATACTGCTCCTGTAATCACTTCAAAGTTCACTGTGTTCCCCTCAACTTCAAATGTTACTCTGAGCTGGGGGAGGGGATCTGAGCCCCGAATTTCCTAGTCCTCTTCTAGAGTCAGCATGGCGGGCTGGTGTGGCTGCTTCTTTTGGGGGCACTCTTTGGCCCAGTGTTCTTTTTTATTACAGTGGGCACATTGATTTGAGGCCAACGGCAGCCTTTGGCATGGGCCCAGGTATGCCTTTATGTATCCCTGCTTTTTAACTTCTGGCCTATTTGCTGCTGTGACCAGAACCTTAGGCAATGCTTTACTCTGCCATTTGCTTCTTTCCTCCTTCTTTTGTTCCCTTTCCTTCTCTCTCCTCTATTCCCTTTCCTCCTCAGTTTCTCTCTTATAATATACTTTCTCAGCTTCTCTGACTAAATCTCTTAAGGTCATATCTTATAATCCATCTAGACCTTGTAACTTTCTCTTAATATCTAGGGCAGTCTGCTCGATAAAGGCCATTGCAACAGATGGCTTTTGGTCTTCTGCCTGAGGATCAAAAGGAATATATTTCCTATACGCTTCCATAATTCTCTCCAGAAACATAGAAGGAGACTCATTAGGCCCTTGGATAATCTCTCTAACCTTGGCCAAATTAGTCGGCCCTCTGGCGGCCGCTCAGAGACCCACTATTAGAGAACGGCGATAAGTGGACAGATGCTACCTACATTCAAAGGTGTTGGGGTCCCAGTTGGGTCGGTTCATGGGCAAGTAGGGACAGAGAGGGAGCATCACAGGGGCTTCCGAGTTTTATATTATTTATCTCCTGCGGGTTCCTTTATGTGGCCCAGCTTCCTTCAGGGGAGCAGGGGCTGCTGCTGCTGCGGGGAAGTCCCCTGGAGGGCTTGGGTCTGGCCCAATTGCCTCTAGCGGCGGAGAGGCTGAGTCAGCGGCGGGAGGATCATCTGGAACATGTTGTGGGTTGGGGAGCGAGGGTAGAGGATAAGGAGAGAGAGGAGTGTCCAGTCTTGTGACTCAGAATGGAGGGAAGAGGGGGAGGAGCAGAATGTTGGAATGATAAGATCGTGGGGGAAGGGGTATATGGCTGTTAATATGGGTGGCCAAGTGGCCCCGGTGAAAGACAATATCTCTGACTTTTCGGATTAGAGGGAAGTGGAAGGATTCTTCTCGGGGCCATCCGACTCCTAGGATGGGCCATTCTGAAGAACAGAGAGTCTGCCAGATCCGGCATTTTACTGAAAAAGAAAGATTCTTGGTACTTGAGCGAACATCAGTCCAATGATCAAGGTTAAGGGACAGAGGCATGGAAGTGCTTTGTCCCATAATGTCCCATAATGGGAGTTACTCAAACAGGGACAGTGAATACACAAACGTGACACAGACAAAGACAAACAGTAAACGTTTAACATGAGTCCAAGAGAAAGATTAGAACTGAGTAACTGGCCAAACCTGATGGGTTAGACAATAAAGACAGACAGTAAACTCAACATGAGTTCCTGACAATGAACAAAACTGAGTAGCCAGCAAAACCTGATGGGCTGGAAAACCGAATCCTGAAGCAAAAAATAACCGAGTTGAGGAATCTACTAATCCTCAATTTCCTGAGTCCTCTGGAGTTTCCCCCAGGGACGTGGCCTGTGACTCTGTGACACATCTGTCAGCCACCATCGCAGAGAGCTAATGTTCTTCACCGACAGCCATTTTGCCAAGCCCTAACCTGAAACCCGAAACCAGAAAGAGGCACCTTAATTACTCTGAAAGGAGTCCATTGGGGTCTTTTGTTCGTCACTGCTGGATTTCTCAGCTAGGGCCTCCAGATGAAAAGGTGGGCCGAACGTCGGAGGAAAAGACCACCAAGAGAATTTCTCATGAAACAGCATAGGGTTTATTGGGGGTCCAGCATGCTGGGGCTCACAGCTCACTTCAGAGGAGCAAAAAACAAAGAGCCCCAAGAACAACATGAGCATATTTTATATACATTCTTTAGAGAGGGCAGGGACTTAACATACATCCTAGCTTCCTTTAGCAAATCACCGTATACTGTGGGAAAATCAAATAACAACTCTAAAACATGATTTGCACATTCATTGGTGGGAACAGTTCAGGCAGGGGGTGATTGGTCAGCCCTGAGAAGGGGTATACATTTAAACTGATTGGTTGAAGCCCTGAGATGTACATGTGCTTAGCTGCACGGTTTTTGGGAAGAGGTTGTTAAGTAACTAGGTGGTCAGGGAAGATTTCAACACACATCTAATGGGTAGTTCCGGGAATTGTCTTAACTGCCACAGGAATTTCAGGTTCTGCGTGCAGCTTGGAAACTTTACAGATCCTGTTTCTTTACGTTTCAATTTCAATTTCTTTTATTCTTTCAGAACCTTACAAAGGAAGGCGAGAGACTTCATCAACAATGACTGCAATTTTGGCCATTTTGGTTTTGGAAGCAGACATGGGATCATTTTTAGATCCATACGGTGCTGGTAATCAAAGCCACAGCCTCACACAGGGCCAAGAGGCTGACTAAGACACATCCCTTTCCAAAGCAATTACTTCTCTGAGGTCAGTCACTGAACTCAGTCTCTGAGGGGAATCACACCAGAGTTCAAGCCCAGGTGGACCCAGTCATCTCTTCCAAACTCCACACAAATGACCACAATTAAAACCAAAACACTCCACCAAGGCCCTCATTTTCTTCCATATATACATTCATCATAACCTCTGGCTGGATGTTTCCATGAATGGCACAGCCAAAGAGAGTTTCCAAAATAAGGTCTCTTTCCCTTAATTTGCCTAACCTCAGGGTAGCCTGGACACCATTTCTGTGAACCAGGATTGATCACATAGGTCTGCCATTTATACTGCTCTGCTTCTCCAATTTGAGGCCTACTGACTGTCAGGTATAGTTTCTTCATGTGATTTGGAGTCATGAGAAAACCCAATCATCTCTACAGGGCATGAAAGAACTCATTTGTCCCAAAGGATCCCTATTCTCACTTGATGGAGGTCAGGAACCTAAAAGAGGAAGGTGAGAAACTTCATACACCATGACTGATCTTTTTTGCATTTTGGTTTTGGATGCACACATTGGATTTTTCTTTAGATCCAACTGGTGCTGAGAATCTAAGCCACTACCTCACACAGGGCAAAGAGGCAGATTCAGACACATCCCTTTCCAAAGCATTTAAGCAAAGAGCCACAGGTGATGCCCATTTATTACCATTTGAAAACAGTTTTCTTCAGGATTCACAAAGGGCTGGCCTGAGGCAAAGACCTTCCTGACATTCATGGCAACAGACAAATAGGTTAGCAAAAGGCCCAAAGCATGATTTCTCCACTGAGACTTTCCTGGTCACACTGATATCTGAGTTTTCTGAGATGCTCGCATTCCCTTCAGCTATCCAGTACATGGCCATGTCACAGAGCTTGGAGGTCGTACATATCATGGACACAAAACAATGAGCCTATTCTGGAGAGTGGCCAGAATTCAGAAAGAAAACAGGAGCTTAGGAAGATAGTAGGTGTTGTTAACTAGATTTATAACACCTACCCTATATCATGCAAAAGGCAAGTCCAAATATACACCATGCCTCCTCTGAACTGCTTGTATTTCTATTCTGTTTGGGTTATTTTTCTCCATCATATTAGGATTAGTTGTCAGAGTGTAGTAGGGTATGGGTTAGTGTCAGTTGTCCCGGCCGGTGGGACACATCAACGTGTGCAAGAAACTTAGTTGGGGAGGAATGAAGGGACAAGAGACACGAGAGATTACAGCAAGACTGGAGTTCTGATCATGCCGCAAACTTTTATTGTTCTCACATGGAAATTTATATGCTGTGGATGGGAAAGCTCTCTTATCGGCAGTTGCTGGATGTCTTCAGAAAGTGAGATAACCTCAGGATGTTGCCGGAAGACAGATGGCTGCAGGATGTCTCAGGGAGATAGATGGCTGCGGGATGTCTCGCAGGCAGGATATCTCCCAGGGGGCTGTTTCTTTTCAGTGTCAGGCTATACTTTGAAGGAGAACTTCCTTCTAGCCCCTGACCTCTCCCCGTTTATTATATAAAATATTTGACCATACCTTACCGGCCAATGTTTTAGGGGGTGATAGAGGCTCTGTTTCTCTAGCAGGCCTTTGAATATCTCCTGATTCGAGAGAGCATGTTTACAAGATTTCGTGGTGGCCTTGGCATATTTTTGGAGGAGACGGCTTTAAAAGGGAAGCATGCCGACCGCCATGCACCAGAGCGTGTCACTAAGAGGTCTTCTGTTTTGGTATCCGTGGATCCATCCTCCTGCAGTCCATCCTGCATCCTCCGTTATTATGGCCTAACGTCCTCACTCCATGGGTGCATCCCCCCCCCCAAGTGAAGGGGCCCATGGAGGACGAACCCTTATGGCAATGGCAGAAGATGGTTGGTCAGAGCTGTTACTTATAGTTTAATGTAAGAAAGAGAGATCTGTGGGGATGTAAACTTAAGAAATAAGCCTGTGAGAAGGGTAGAACATCCTTTTAAATGTTGGCAGCATGGTCTTCCATCTCCAGGTGATGATAGTGGACCTGTATGGGCTTAGAGGCCAAAATATTAATCTGTTCTATAATAAATTGTACAAGCCTGTTTATAATGCAGGGTCCTATGGACACCATTAAAAGTAAACCCAACAAAGGGCCTAATAGGGGAAGAAGGTAGGGTAGAAATCCATTAAACCCAGTCCAGAGGGAATTTTCAAAAAAGTTCCCTTCGTCTCTTTTCTAGATCTTCTTGAAGCTGCTTAATTTTAGTGCGTACTATGACTGATTTATTGGCATTAAAGCAGCATCGTGCCCCTAAGGCCAAGCAAATACCTCCCTGGTTAGCTGTCAGTAAATCTAAGCCTTCTCTGTTTTGAAGGAACACTTCTGCCAGGGAGTCTCCTAGGTCCTGCAAATCTTTAATGGTTCCTGATAGAGTTTTAACATCATTTATAAGTTGTTGAGACAGGCGACGCTAAGAGTGTATAGCCATGCCTAAGCCAGCTGTACCTGTGTTCACAGCAGCTGTTATTCCAAGGCTGGCAAAGAGTGGTAAGGCCTGTATTGCCCGCCTGTGTCTTTTGACTAAGGTGTCTAGACTAGGAATGCATAGAGTTTTGTCTCCTGGGACAATAGTTATATCAGGGAGTAATAAGGCAAGAACACAGCCAACGGTCCAATTCGATGGAAGCCTCAGGAAGGCCGAGTTTCCTCCACACATAAAAACTGTGCCATTGGAGGGACAAAGAGATGGGGTGGGTGAGGAATAGTTTTGTACTGTTGAGCAATTTCCAAAGGAAGGAACTCCAACATCAATATCATAGGTATTATTTTGCATCGCGCCTAAAAGACATATTGTAAAAGTGCCTATAGACTGTACTTTAAAAGGAAATCTGGGTTGGCATGTATTATCATCGTCTATGATAGAATTAATAGGAACTGCCATAGGCATGATTGCCCCTGTTGTCATGGAGAGCCAGCAATCACCAGCAAAGGTGGGGTTGGAATTATTAAGCAAGGAGAAGGTAGTTTCCAAAATATCTAATATATTGTTATCTAAACCGGGGAGCTGGCATTTTGACTATATTAAGAGATGATATGTGAGCTCAGGGATTTGGGGTTTCAAAAGTTTGATTATCTGAGGATGCTTGACAGCATAAGGGAATCCTCCACCATCAGCGACCCCTGTAGGTGCCTTAATGGGGCAGAAGGGGGGTTTACCAACAGGGCCTTGGCACCCAGCTGACTGTAGCTTGGTGTATTTGCCTTCTCCTCCCTGGTCAAAAAGAACGGGGGTATAATGAATAGTGGTCCCTCCTGCTGCATGAGTTTTAGTTAGGGAGGCTTCAAAAAATTGTTCTCCCTTCTTGTTGACACAAATTGAGGCCGACGCATAACAAGTGGCATGCATCGCTTGGGTATGCATTCAAGTTGCAGAACAATTTTAGAGAGCATTACTTGTACTAGGGGGAATAATCTTTGGCTTGTTAACACATACCAATTTAGGCTGATGAACTCCTCTGAGTTTATGGTCAACCTCGGCCCGGAGGTAAGCCACCTTAGTCACGCAGTCAGCAGTCTGGGTAAAACTAGTGGGAGCCTGAGTCCAAGATCCTCCCTTGCATTCACAGGGAGGGCCAAAAAGGTACTCCATGATGTTGGAAGGTGGAGGGCCAAAGCCTCCGTGTACAATCCTGTTCAGCAGAAGTGCCTTAAGTAGGATCCTCACACAGATTGTTGGCTGCATCTGAAAAAGAGGAAAATTTGTCCTCAGGATGAGGGCCTCCATCCCCGTGTTGAGGTAAGCCATTAACCTGTTTAACCAGGCGTTCTGGTAACCATCTTGGGGCTGCTTGCTCTTGGTCCAAAACACAAGCTGAGCCTCGTCCACAGATGAGGACAGGACCTGGGCCTTTCCATTTATTTGTAAGGGGATTGTGCCACATAACAGGTGGGCGAACAGAAATGGACGAGGATTGCCAGTGTCAGTCTGCAGCCGAATGGCCTTCATTGTCTAGGGAAAGAAAAATAAGGGCAAATAATGCATGATTAAGGCGATGCCTGTGAGTGGTAAATACAAGTGCAGAAGCATTAAAGCGGGTTAGCCAAGTCTTTAGGTAAGGTGGGCACGTTCCACAATGCCTGAGGCTTGTATGGAATTCCAGTAGTATGACAAATTTGCGAGGAAGCACAAAACTGTTTAAACTTGGCACTGGTATATGCAGGACAATTATCTTTTTTTTAATATGTATTGGTTTACCCATTACGGAAAACACTGAAACAAGATGAGAAAGGACATCTTTGATAGCCTCTCCAGAATGTGGTGATGCAAAAATAAGGCCGCTGAAGGTATCTACAGAAACGTGTATATATTTGGTTTTTCCAAATTCAGAAAAATGAGTAACATCCATTTGCCAAAACTGATTGGACAGTAATCTTCGGGGGTTAACTCCCAAGTGTTGAATGGGGAGGGAGACAGGGCAACCAGGACATGCTTTTACTATTTCTCGTGCCTGTTGCCTGGTAATTTTACATAGTTATCGAAGGTTCTGGGAATTTAGATGGTGAAGATTGTGTAAATCCGTGGCCTTTTGAATGGAGCCAACAAAAATTGAAAAGATGAAACGAGTTGCTGCATCAGCTTTGGCATTACCTTGTGTTAGAGGGCTGGGAAGATCAGAGTGTGCCCTGATGTGTCCTAAGAAAAATGGGTGTTGTCTGGCCTGAATTAGCTTCTGAAGCTGGTGAAACCGATGGACCACATTGGAAGAAGCCTTAATGGTGGGTGAAATCTGAAGCAGGGGCACAGAATGAGCAATGTAGGCACTGTATGTATAAATATTAACAGGATTATCAAGAAATGTTTTAAAAACTTGTGTTATGGCAAACAATTCCACAAACTGTGCTGAATGATAGACAGTATCAAAGGTGTTAGGTTGGTTATTGACAACAAAGACTGCTCGGCCATTACTGGAACCGTCTGTAAAGACAGTAAGGACTTGAAGAATGGGAGCCTTTTGAGTAATTTTGGAAAAAATAAATGGATGTAACTGGACAAAATATAAAAGGGGGTCATTGGGGAGGTGGTTATCAATTGTTCCCAAAAAGCCTAATAAGGCAATACGCCATTCATTCTCTGTCTGTAGTAAAAATTGGGTTTGGTCTTTAGTATATGAAATTAAAATATTATCATGGTCTTTGCCAAAATGTTGTCGAGATAGCAAACGACATTTAAAAATAATAGAAGCTACCTGAGCAAGAAAAACAGTAATAACCTTGGAGAATGTGGTGGGTAAATGGACCCAAAGCAAAGGCAGCCTTTATTTCTAAAATGTGTATTTCGCTGCCGAAATATTCCTGTGGGTGTATGAGGAGTGTGTAAAATAACCAGAACCAGAGGAAAGTTATAAGAATGCTCTGTAAAAAACTGTTTGGCAATGGCTTCTGTGACTTGGTTTAATGCCTGTCATGCCTCGGGAGTAAGCTTTTGAGGGGAGGAGGGGTGGGAGTCACCTCTCAAAATATCATTAAGGGACAAAAGTATACAAGTGGGTAATTTTAAATATGTTTTTAGCCATTGAATATTCCCCAGTAATTTTTTGAAAATCATTAAGGGTGTGAAGATGGTCCACCCATAGTTGTATCTTAGGAATTTGGATCTGATTATCTTGAACTTTAAGGACCAAATAGGTATAACAGTCCTGTGTTTTAACCTTATTAGGAGCTATCTGTAGTCCCAAGGTAGTGAGGATTTTGTAAAGGTCCAAGTAACAATTATTAAGGTCATGGTTATTAGGTGCAGCAATTACAAATCATCCATATAATGTAAAATATAAATTTGTGGCCATAGCTCTCTCACAGGGTCCACTGCTTGAGCAACATATTTTTGGCAAAGACTAGGGCTGTTGGCCATACCTTGGGGAAGAACCTTCCATTGAAATCTCTGCATAGAGCCCTGAAAATTAAGGTGAGGGAGACTAAAGGCAAAATAGTGTCTATCCTCAGGATGTAAAGGAATGGTAAAAAAAAAAAAACAATCTTTTAAGTCAATAATCATTTTACAATAGTTTTTGGGAATAGCCACTGGTGTGGGAATGCCTGGCTGTAGTGCTTTTATTCGGCACATAGGTTTATTAATGGCACACAAATATTGTAAAAGGCACCACTTGCCTGATTTTTACTTGATAACAAAAATTGGAGTATTCGATGGTGAGGTTGAGGGCTCTACATGGCCGGCTACCAGCTGTTCCTGCACTAACATGGAGGCAGCCTCCAAATTTTCTTGGGTAAGGGACCATTGATCCAACCACACAAGAGTCTGAGTCTCCCAAATAATTTTATCTCCATGGGGTACAGGAGAGTCAGAGACTGACACTAAAAATCCGAATACCCAAGTCCATATGTATTTCTTTTTTGTATGGGTTTTATTGGCTCAACCAGTCCTTGTCTCAGTCTCCCAAGGCCTATACCAGGGACAAAATAAATACGAAGCATTTGATGAGTCACCATGGAATTGGGACTGGCATGAATAACTTCCATTTGACTCAAAATATCTCGGGCCCATAGGTTAACAGGGAGGTCAGGAACAATGAAAGGAGTGACAATTCCCTTATTACCCTCTTTATCAGTCCAGCTAAGAGCCGTAGAGCGGACCACAGGATTTTTTGACTGTCCTATCCCTTTAAGGTCAGTCAAGGATGGGGTGAGGGCCCAAGCTGATGACCAATATTTTTGAGAAATAATTGTGGCATCAGCTCCAGTATCTAGAATTCATTGGAATTCCTTTCCTTCAATAAGTAAGGAAATGGTGGGTCTATTTCGAGAAACGGGTTGAACCCAATTTACATCAGAGCAGCCCAAGGAGGCAGTCCCCCGCGGTAGGTTTGGGTGGTTAAGTGCCTCCTGGATTCAAGGGAAGGAGTATTAATTGTGCAAGACTTGTTCTTGCTGGGATGGCCAAAACTCCATTAATAGCTGTGGCCAGTATTTTTTTTCTCCAGTGAAGTCATTATTATTAATGCCATGGAAGACCTGAACACCATGTAAGTTAGTAGAGGCTCTTCCAAAAATAAGGGCACAGATATGAGATGGAGGGGGACCCATAATTCCAGTGGGTATTATCTGGGGCCCTTGCATTGAGTCTAATATAGTTTCAGTGGTGGCACAGATGTCCAATCCTGCGCTGCCTGGAGTGGCTAGTTGGAGGGAAGCAATTGTGGAGAAGAATTTTGAGGTAGGTTGGGAGTTTGGAAGGGAAAAAATCTTATTGCCCCTGGTTTTGTCCTGGGGGATGTCGTGGCCCGGGGCTGGCCCCGCAGGAAGTTTCCCAAGAAGCAGGAAAAAATAGGCTGTCTGAGGGCATTTGTCTTAGATCTACACTCACTGGCCCAGTGATGACCTTTACCACATCTACGGCAAAGGGTAGCTTGGGGCGGTATAGCCCCAGTTGAAGGAGATGCTATTCCTAGGCTTTCTTTGCCTGTCGGACACTTGCATGCAAAATGGCCAGGTTGTTTACAAGTAAAGCAAGTACGTGAGCCAGGATTGTGAAAGGTCTTGGTAAAGGTGGCACCTAGGGCAAGACCCATGGCATGAGCTGCACCTACCCCTGCGTAGAGTCTAATAAAGTCAGAAAGTTTCCCTTTATCCTTATGTGGTTGAAGAACATCCTGACATGCCGGGTTGGCGTTTTCAAAGGCAAGATGTTTTACAAAAGAGCTTTTGTTTTCACTTGGTCCAAGCAAGCATTCCACAGCTAGGTTAATCCTGGGAACAAAGTCGCTATAAGGCTCGTCGGGCCCTTGTCGAATTTTTGCCAGGGAAGTGGTAGCCGAGGCTTTTGAGGGAGGTGTCTCCAAGCATGTGAGCCAGCCATCTGAATCTGCATCAAAAGTCCAGCAGGGAAATGTGCCTGTTTAGTTTTAGTGTCAAAAGGCTCATTGCCCACTAGCTTAACATAAGTCCCGGACTTAGAGGAGTCCTTAGTTAAAATTTTTTGAGCAGTTTCCCGACAGTGCTCTTTGAAATCTGCATTCCATAACAGAAAGTCTCTGGCACTGAGGGTAGCTTGGTCTAAAAATTTCCAATCATTGGGAGTAAGTCATTGTGTGCTGTGGCTTTCTAATAAAGCCAACATGTAGGGTGCAAAGGGGCCATAGTGAGCACAAGCCTTTTTAAGATTTTCAGGAAAATGCAGGCTTAATTTTTTGTAGACTCTGGGTTCCTGCCTGCCTAGGGCTGAACTCCTCATCCTCTGAGTCCTGATCTCCTTATTCCATTTCTCCGCTTCCTCCTCTTGATCCTCGTCTAAGTCTTTGACCTCAGCCTGGGCAGGCTTATCTATCTGACTGGTGGTGACTGGGAAGGCGAGCACAGGTTGATGGAGTGGCTTCGCCGTTGTATTAGACCACTGTAGGCCAGTTACTTTGACTCCATACCTAAGGCTAATGAACAGAGCTCAGAGTGAAGGGATCTTAATTCTTTTAAAGGTTAGATCTGTTCCTGTCTATGTTGGAAGGATGCTCACAAAGGAGCCAGTTTAGGCAAGGGAAGTGGGGAAAAAATATCTGGGGGGGCGGCATTTGTACCCTGAAGGGCCAGAGCACAAAAGGCAGGAGGGATATAGGAGGGGTTGGATGTGTAAGTCCTATAGGCTGTGGCAGGGTCTTGAGAGGTGCAGGGTCTTCTGAATGGTAGCGAGCTGCTTCCTTCTCCAAGGTAGCCTCCTCTACAGGGGTCAATGAGTCTCCAGAATTTAAAACTGGATAAAGGCAGTTGGTAACCATTGGAGCCTTAATCATTAGGGTGGTATTTTGAGGGGGACCAGGAAGGTTCCCATGGTCCTGGGGAGCCTGAGAAGGGTCTATGTCTATACTAACTGATGGGCATGCCGAGGGGATACGAGAAGTATTTGCATAGCCTCTTCCCCAACCTCGACAAGTTTTAAGGTACCATTGTCAAAGGGTGAACTTTTAAGAATTTCATTAATTAAGTTCCAGTAAGAAAAGGTGGGAACAGGCACTTTTTCTGGGCCAAAGGATTCATAATAATCTTTTAAACAGTCTCCTACTCCAAGCCATCTTTTACCATCAATGGTGCTTTCAAGAGGAAACCATGGACACTGCTCTCTTATGTATGAAAAAAAAATTAAGTCTTTTTTCTAAACACGCGCCCCCATGTCTGCAAGGACACCTTGTAGCCTGACAAAAACAAATCATGTGACGAAACTGCTTGTCCCATAGTGGGTCAATCACCGTGCGTCATCCCCACGCTCCTCCTGGATCTGTCTCTCGGTGGTGTCTTCTGCAGTTATTGCAAGCTCCGCTTGACCAAATCTTCCAGGAGGATGGGGTCCCCCTCAATCAAAAGCTCAAGCCCCAGTCGGTGGGCACCAGATGTCCCAGCCGGCAGGACACATCAACGTGGGCAGCGAACCTAGATAGGGAGGAATGAAGGGACAAGAGACACGAGAGATGACAGCAAGACAGGAGTTCTGATCAAGCTGCAAACTTTTATTGTTCACACAGGGGTATTTGTATGCTGGATGTGGGAAATCTCTCTTATCGGCAGTTCCTAGATGTCTTCACAAGGTGAGATAACCTCAGGAAGTTTCAGAAAGACAGATGGCCGCAGGATGTCTCAGGGAGACAGATGGCTATAGGATGTCTCTCAGACAGGATGTCTCCTGGTGGCTGTTTCTTGTAAGTGTCAGGCTATTCTTTGAAGGAGAATAGAATTCCTTCTACCTCTGACAGTCAGGGATTCAGTATTTCGAATAGAAAATTGGAAAATGAATCCAATGTTTATGCAAATATGTGCTACCCAAAAGTCTTCCCACTCTCATTCAGAACAATGCCTTGACATTACCTTCACCCCAAGTAAGACACAATAAGAGAAGAAGAGTTAGAAAATCTGTGAATACACATCTGGAATGGAAAATTCTCAGTAGTTAACAACCTTGGAGGTGGTAGAGGTGTTTCGAAAAGTAAGGTACATGGTAAAAACTCCACAAACATGGAGCTCTGTTGGCCTAAAGACTTCTTGAGAAACTGCCTCTGAGGTTGGGCACTTGAAATATATGTTGTTGTCAGGAGTTTTAACTTCCTTTGTAGTGAGACCATCAAATCTGGGTCTGCATCTGTGTGACCTGGAGCACATGGTTTCTTATTTTCCAATAAACATGAGGCAGCAGGGCTGAATTCTCTCTTTGTAGGTAATTTGTTGCCATTTGGGGGCAAAGTGTCTCCCAGTGTGGACTTTGAAGCCATTTGGTCTTCCTCTACTTTTCATGGTGTTTCTTGCAGCTGCATTGGGAGTTTGGTATTTGCTTCACGAAATACGAAGAGGTCAACTAGGACAGAGTGCTGGAGGGAGTTCTGTCACGTGTGTTGGTTAAGGGTCTGCAGGAGAGTGCACCAACCAGGCTTCTATCCCACATAGCTTGCCCCCTTGACAATAGCAATCTGATTCTAAACATTGCCCTGAAACCTCTCCGTATAACAAGATGCCTTTACATACAAGGATATGGGGGCTGCACCATGTCAGTCACAAACCATTTGGAAGCCAATGGCAGATCCACATGACCCCATCACAGATGTTTTAACAAACACCTACACTCCACTGCTCTAGGCCGACTACTCATCGGGCTCCAAATTACTGGCATCTCTGTTCTACATGATTTTCATGAAACCCAGTCAATCAAGGCATTGTCTGGTACACTCATGATCATCTATAAGACATCCAAAGGTTCTCCACTGACACCTGTTCATGGGAATTTCAAAAATTTAATGGTATTTATCTAGCCTTTTTTCAAGGATGAAGTTTGAGGCACTGTGGGGTTTAATTCATTCAGGAACCATGAAATGGAGAGGAAGCTTATTTCAATGAAATCTCTGGAGAATTCTAACAGGCAATGATTCCCAACGACAGGATAAAAGGTCACATTAAACCAGGCATTTGAGGTCTACAATGTGTGATCCTTTTGTGCTTTGACTTGCAACTATGGCTGCCAATTCTTTAAAAATAAAATCATGTGATATCCTTCCTGAGATTCCCAGTGCTCTGTGGAAAGCCACCCTGGGCCTTGATCTCAGTTTCCAAGGGCGACTCTCATGCGTGGCCTCCTAAAATCCCAACACAATACATGGCAATACTTCTTTGAGGTCAGTTACATAACTCAGTTTCTAAGGGGAATCACACCAGTGTTCAAGCCCAGGTGGACCCAGTCATCTCTTCCAACGGCCACAAAAATGACCACTATTAAAACCAAAACACTCCCACATGGCCCTCATCTTCTTCCATATAGACACTAATCATAACCTCAGGCTGTAGTTTTCCATGAGGGCCAAAGCCAAAGACAGTATCCAAAATAAGGTCCCTTTCCCCCATTTGCTTAAAGTCAGTGTGGCAGGGAGACCCTTCCTGTGAACCAGAAGTGATCAAAGAGGCCTGCCCTTAATACTGCTCTGATTCTCCATTTTGTGGCCTAATTACTGTGGGGTTTAGATTCCTTATGTTAATTGGGGTCATGAGAAAACCCAAGCACCTATGGCCTAGCCTCTGTAGTGATTTGAAGAACTCATTTGACCCAAAGGATCCCTATTCTCAAAGATGGAGGTCAGGAACCTTACAGAGGAAGGTGAGAGACTTCATCCACAATGACTGCTCTTATGGGTATTTTGGTTTTGGATGCACACATGGGATTTTTTTAGATCCATTAGGTGCTGAGAATCTAAGCCACAACCTCACACAGGGCCAAGAAGTTGATTCAGACACATCCCTTTCCAAAGCAATTAAGCAAAGAGCCAAAGGTGATGCCCATTCATTTCCATTTGAAAACTCTTCAGTCTTCACAAAGGGGTGGCCTGAGGCAAAGACTTTCCTGACATTAAGGGCAATAGTACAATAGGTAAGCAAAAGGCCCAAAGCAGAGTTTCTACACTGAGACTTTCCTGATCACACTGATATCTGAGTTTTCTGAGATGCTCACCATTGCCTTCAGCTATCCAGTACATGGCCATGTCACAGAGCTTAAAGGTGGTACATATCTTGGACACAAAACCATGAGCCTATTCTGGAGTTTGGCCAAAATTCAGAAAGAAAATAGGATCTTAGGAAGATATTAGGAGTGGCCGATCCATATGGCAAGCCGTAGACCATTCATAAATAGGACAGGATGAACGCTGGTAAGATTTCTACTAGATAGGACATATGTATTGATGCGCTCTCTTTTCTAATGTCTACAACCACGGACACAGTGGGATACACAGACATAGAAACACTCGCCTTGTCAAAAGACTTACTAGAAACAATTCACACCAAACCAAACAAAACGACTTTCCTACCTATTCTCAGAACATGAGACAAAACCACAAACCCACACCCACACCCACACCCACACAGACCCCCAAGTATGTCTGTGAAAATATGGAGTGTCCTTTGACTGGTGGGCCATAATATATTCCCCCATAATGGGCTGTTCTCTCTCAGATCTGGTCTCCGTGTCCAACTCTGTGAAGCTGTTAGGAGCCAGCGGTGAGCCACTACCTTCTTTCTCAGGAAAGGCCCCTCCTCAGAGCTTCCAGGCATTAGGCCATCCTCACATCAGTAGGTACCAAGAAAGACTGTCTCTGTCCTTGGAAAATCCAAACAAGTTTGACCACTGGGACATGAACTGGGACTGGCTCTGGGTGCCTGACTTCCTGTATCCCAAGTTCAGAGAGTTCCATCACCAAGGAAGTGAGGTGAGGTCACTTCCTTCAGGAACTAAATGAGGTCACTGCCTTGGCAAAAACTTTGTCCTAAAAGTTGCTTCTAAGGGTCCCATGAGATAGAGGATGCACCTACTCGCTCTGACATTTTCACAAGTTAGAATGGTATATCAACCATAGGCACCTGGGAACAGCTCTCCACACAGGCCTGGTTTGGTCCATCTTCTCTACATTAAGATGAAAGAGGATTCAGACACATCCCTTCATCCTGACCAGGTTGTTTACCATGGAAGTTGACTTTTCCTCCCTCAGGTCCTTCATAGCTGCCTACATCTTCTCCATGGATCATTTCTGCATGGACCTTCGAGGTTCTCAGCAGGTGGAAGTTTCCCTACACTCCTGTATTGTAAGACCAACTCTGTCCCTGATTTTCTGTAAAGTTAGATTGAGGGAACAGTGTATGGTTAGTGTAATAACAGGTTCAATTTGGGTTAGGAATCATTCTGCGCGATGAATAATGGTATTGGGAACCTGCGATATTTATTAAATTATATTGGTAAAATATATGTATGAAAACAGAAATCTAGGATTTGAAGCCCAGAAGGGCATTGGGCCCTTGATTGGGATACGTAGTGTTCAATTAGGTTCTGCACAGTTGTCTCAGATAAATCCATTTACAATGGCATAGGACCTTGTACATTGGATGATTGAATGAGGAAGAGAATATCCAGTCAAAAAGGGATAGTCGGTACGATTAGGTAGATAGTTGGTAGGTTTAGGAAGAAGAGAGAGTACAGGATTTGGACGGAAATTTCTTTTTTTTTTTTTATTGGTTGTTCAAAACCCTACAAAGCTCTTGACATATCGTATTTCATACATTAGCATACATTAGCTTCAAGTGAGTTTTGAACTCCCTTTTTTATCCAAGTACAGATTGCAGAATCACATGGGTTACACATCCAAATTTTAACATCATACCATACTAGTAACTGTTGTATTCTGCTACCTTTTCTATCCTCTACTATCCCCCCTCCCCTCCCCTCCCATCTTCTCTCTCTACCCCTTCTACTGTAATTCATTTCTCACCTTGTTTGTTTTCCCATTCCACTTACAACCTCTTATATGTAATTTAGTATAACAATGAGGATCTCCCTCCGTTTCCATGCAATTCCCCTTTTCTCTCCCTTTCCCTCCCACCTCATGTCTCTGTTTAATGTTAATCATTTCTTCCTGCTCTTCCTCCCTGCTTTATTCTTAGTTGCTCTCATTATATCAAAGAAGACATTTGGTATTTGTTTTTTAGGGATTGGCTAGCTTCACTAAGCATAATCTGCTCTAGTGCCATCCATTACCCTGCAAATTCCAAGATTTTGTCATTTTTTAGTGCTGCGTAATACTCCATGGTGTATAGATGCCACATTTTTTAATCCATTCATCCATTGAAGGGCATCTGGGTTGGTTCCACAATCTAGCTATTGTAAATTGTGCTGCTATGAACATCGATGTGGCAGTATCCCTGTAATACGCTCTTTTAAGGTCTTCAGGGAATAGTCCGAGAAGGGCAATAGCTGGGTCAAATGGTGGTTCCATTCCCAGCTTTCCCAGGAATCTCCATACTGCTTTCCAAATTGGCCGCACCAATTTGCAGCCCCACCAGTAATGTACAAGAGAACCCTTTTCCCCACATCCTCGCCAGCACTTGTTGTTGTTTGACTTCATAATGGCTGCCAATCTTACTGGAGTGAGATGGTATCTTAGGGTGGTTTTGATTTGCATTTCTCTGACTGCTAGAGATGATGAGCATTTTTTCATGTACTTGTTGATTGATTGTATGTCCTCCTCGGAGAAGTTTCTGTTCAGGTCCTTGGCCCATTTTTTGATTGGGTTATTTGTTAT
The DNA here is from genome assembly GCF_048772815.1 of Callospermophilus lateralis. Lineage (NCBI taxonomy): Eukaryota > Metazoa > Chordata > Mammalia > Rodentia > Sciuridae > Callospermophilus > Callospermophilus lateralis. The sequence goes on along the minus strand of NW_027514688.1, from coordinate 522,499 downwards.
CTTATTGTCTAATTTTTTAAGTTCTTTGTATATTCTGGATATTAGGGCTCTTTCTGACGTGTGAGGAGTAAATATTTGTTCCCATGATGTAGGCTCCCTATTTACTTCTCTTATTGTTTCTTTTGCTGTGCAAAAACTTTTTAGTTTAAGTAAGTCCCATTTGTTGATTCTTGCTATTAACTCCTGTGCTATGGGTGTCCTATTAAGGAATTTGGAGCCCGACCCCACTATATGTAGATCGTAGCCAACTTTTTCTTCTATCAGACGCAGAGTCTCTGATTTGATATCAAGGTCTTTGATCCATTTTGAGTTAACTTTTGTGCATGGTGAGAGGAGGGGGTTCAGTTTCATTTTGTTGCATATGGATTTCCAGTTTTCCCAACACCATTTGTTGAAGATGCTATCCTTCCTCCATTGCATGCTTTTAGCCCCTTTATCAAATATAAGATAGTTGTAACTTTGTGGATTGGTCTCTGTGTCCTCTATTCTGTACCATTGGTCCACCCGCCTGTTTTGGTACCAGTACCATGCTGTCTTTGTTACTATTGCTCTGTAATATAGTTTGAAATCTGGTATCGCTATACCGCCTGATTCGCACTTTCTGCTTAGAATTGCTTTTGCTATTCTGGGTCTTTTATTTTTCCATATGAATTCCATGATTGCTTTATCTATTTCTACAAGCAATGCCTTTGGGATTTTGATTGGCATTGCATTAAACCTATATAGAACTTTTGATAATATCGCCATTTTGATGATGTTAGTTCTGCCTATCCATGAACAGGGTATATTTTTCCATCTTCTAAGATCTTCTATTACTTCTCTCTTTAGGGTTCTGTAGTTTTCATTGTATAAATCTTTCACTTCTTTTGTTAGGTTGATTCCCAAGTATTTTATTTTTTTTTGAGGATATTGTGAATGGAGTGGTTTTCCTCATTTCCATTTCAGAAGTTTTGTTGCTGATATACAAGAATGCCTTTGATTTATGCGTGTTGATTTTATATCCTGCTACTTTGCTGAATTCATTTATTAGTTCTAGTAGTTTTTTTGTAGACCCTTTTTGGTCTTCTATGTATAAAATCATGTCATCCGCAAATAATGATAATTTAAGTTCTTCTTTTCCAATTTTTATGCCTTTAATTTCTTTCGTCTGTCTAATTGCTCTGGCCAGTGTTTCGAGAACGATATTGAATAGAAGTGGTGATAGAGGGCATCCCTATCTTGTTCCAGATTTTAGAGGGAATGCCTTCAATTTTTCACCATTCAGAATGATGCTAGCCTGAGGCTTAGCATAGATAGCTTTTACAATGTCAAGGTAATTTCCTGTTATCCCTAGTTTTTCTAATGTTTCGAACATCAAGGGATGCTGTACTTGTCGAATGCTTTTTCTGCATCTATCGAGATGATCATATGGTTCTTATCTTTAAGTCTATTGATGTGGTGAATAACATTTATTGATTTCCGTATATTGAACCATCCTTGCATCCCAGGGATGAATCCTACTTGATCATGGAGCACAATTTTTTTGATGTGCCTTTGTATCCGATTCGCCAGAATTTTATTGAGGATTTTTGCATCTAGGTTCATCAGGGTTATTGTTCTGAAGTTTTCTTTCTTTGATGTGTCTTTGTCTGGTTTCGGAATCAACGTGATGTTGGCCTCATAGAATGAATTTGGAAGAGCTCCCTCTTTTTCTATTTTCTGAAATAACTTGAAAAGTATTGGTATTAATTCTTCTTTAAAAGTTTTGTAAAACTCCGCTGTATACCCATCCGGTCCCGGGCTTTTCTTGGTGGGTAGTCTCTTGATTGCTTCTTCAATTTCATCCATTGGTATTGGTCTGTTCAAATTGTGTGTATCCTCCTGACTCAGTCTGGGCAAATCATATGTCTTAAGAAATTTATCGATGTCTTCACTATCTTCTATTTTATTGGAATATAGGTTTTCAAAATAATTTCTAATTGTCTTCTGAATTTCTGTAGCAGCTGTTGTGATATTGCCTTTTTCATCCTGTATGTTAGTAATTTGAGTTCTCTCTCCTCTTCGTTAGCATGGCTAAGGGTCGGTCAATCTTGTTTATTTTTTCGAAGAACCAACTTTTAGTTTTGTTGATTTTTTCAATAGTTTCTTTTGTTTCAATTTTGTTGATTTCCGCTCTGATTTTAATTATTTCTTGCCTTCTGCTGCATTTGCTGTTGTTTTGTTCATCCTTTTCTAGGGCTTTGAGATGAAGTGTGAGCTCATTTATTTGTTGGTTTTTCCTTTTTTTGAGGAATAACCTCCAGGCGATGATGGTTAGGGTAATAACAGGTTCGATTTCGGTTAGGAATCATTCTGCGCGATGAATAATGGTATTGGGAACCTGCGATATTTATTAAATTATATTGCTAAAATATATGTATGAAAACAGAAATCTAGGATTTGAAGCCCAGAAGGGCATTAGGCCCTTGATTGGGATACGTAGTGTTCAATTAGGTTCAGCACAGATGTCTCAGATAAATCCATTTACAGTGGCATAGGACCTTGTACATTGGATGACTGAATGAGGAAGAGAACATCCAGTCAAAAAGGGATAGTCAGTACGATTAGGTAGATAGTCGGTAGGTTTAGGAAGAAGAGTGAGTACAGGATTTGGACGGAAATTTCTTTAGCAATAGGGTTTCAGTTAGAGAGTGAATGTAAATGTCAGCACATATGAAAATTCAGTCACAATGATGAACTTTGAAAAATATGTAGAAAAGCAGATAAAATAGAGACTTTACAAAATCATGCAAAGTATAAAGTGAGTGATAGGATTAGACATTTTGTACACTGTTGAGTTTGAATATATAATCTTAAGAAGAAACAAATATGCAGTGACCATTAGGATTGACATTTGAGAGCATTAGGAAACCTGGACATGGATGCTTTTAGTAATCCATGTTCACTTTCATTTTAGGCTTTGGTACAATCATAAGTGTGACCTTTGCATTTTTTGTCCAGAATATTACTGTCATAGAATGTATATGTGGATCAGATGACATGAGCATTTCTTCAAGCATTTCTGGAAGTAATGTTTTCAAGACCTATAAATTACTATTGGGGGTACAAAGAGGTGTACCCTGTGTCCATGAATATAGACATAATGCATGAATAGACCACATTTTGAATAAATAATTTAAATGTTCCCACTTTAAATAATGGATTGAATTAATATATGAAATATTATAAGAAATCTTGTATTGATATAATATCATTCATTCCAACCAGTAATACATCTATATGTAATATTAGGGTTATGATTATCATGAAAGGTGTGTGAGTATTGCTTCAAAAGTGATCATAGAAATCTAAATTAATGTGTTTGGAAAGAAGTCTCATAAAAAGACCAGTCAAGAAACATGGAGGAATACATGTGATCTGAAGAAGAAAATGATTGAAAGTGAAACAAATGCCTATAAACTTGCGAACTTGTGGATGAAATATATATCCCATGATGTGAATAAATTGAAGAAATAGTAATGTACCAGTGTTGAATAAAATGAACATCCAAATACACATCATGTCCCATAGGAATCTACTTGCGTTGATGTTAAACTAGGTCAGTTACTGTAGAAATATTAGGATTTGTATGCACCATTCACTAAAGTTAGTTTTCAGTACTAAGAAATAAATATGTATATCAGGAGAATGAATATTTTGAGAAAACTCTTGAGAAAATTTGATTATAAATCCACATACTTGAATATGAATGAGTTAAGGGAGTGTATAATAAGACACATATTTCATATTTTGAAAAATCTGGAGAATATATATATATATATATATATATATATATATATATATATATATACATACACACACACAAACACACAGAGACATTAAAAATAGCATAATATATGCTATATGAAATTCACCATGAAATTTATATCATCCAGAGATCCAAAAATATTTATTTTATTTAACATGGATTTATGTATAATGTTGTTCAACTAGGAAGCTCACGCATAGGTTGAATTTTCAGTTCTAAAGCGTTTAGGAGGAGTGATCTCTTAAAATTTGTATCTGCCAAGTCAGCCACTTCACAAAAATGTACGTGTGGTATCAGGTAAGATTCTATAATTGCATGTAAAAATACATGTGCTGAATAGACTACAGAGACAGGGAAACAGGAATTCACATATTTGTTAACTTTAAAACACATGGAGAAATATTTTAACAAATAATTGACTAGATTTATAACTCCTACCCTAAATAATGCAAAAGGGAATTCCACTATACACCATGCCTTCTCTGAACTGCTTGTATTTCTATTTTTTTGGTTTATTTTTCTCCATCTTATTAGGATTAGTTGTCAGAGTCTAGTAGGGTAAGTGTTAGTGTGAGGTATTTAGTATTTTGAAAGGAAAATTGGAAAATGAATCCAAAGTGTATGTAAATATGTGGTACCCAAAAATCTTCCCACTCTCATCCAGAACAATGCCTTGACATTACAATCACGCAGAGTAAGACACAATTAGAAGAGAAGAGTTAGAAAATCTGTGAATAAATATCTGGAATGGAATATGCTCAGGAGTTCACAACCTTGGAGGAGGTAGAGGAGATTCCAAAAGTATGGGACAGTGTAATCATTCCAAAAACATGGAGCTCTGCTGGCGTAAAGACTTTTTGAGAAACTGCCTCTGGGGTGGGCACTTGAAATATATGTTGTTGTCGGGAGCTTCAGCTTCGTTTGTAGTGAGACCATCAAATCAGCGTCTTCATCTATGTGACCTGGAGGACATGGTTTCTTATTTTCCCTGAACATGAGTCAGCAGTGCTGAATACTCTCTTTGCAGGTAAACTGTGGACACGAGGGGCTAAGTGTATCCACATGGGCCTGTGAAGCTATTTGGTCATTCTCCACTTTTCGTGGTGTTTCTTGCTGCTGCACTGGGATTTTGGTATTTGTTTCACGAAATACAAAGAATTCAACTGTTACTCTGTGCGTGAGGGGGTTCTATCACGTGTGGTGGGTCAGGGTCTGCAGGAGAATGCACCTAACAGGCTTATATCCCACATAGTTGCCCCCTTGACCATAGCAACCTGATTCTAAATATTTCCCTAAAACCTCTGCATATAACAAGATGCCTTTACATTGAAGGGACTGCTGGCTGCACCACATCAGTCACAAGCCATTTGGAAGCCAAAGGCAGATCCACATGACCACACCGCAGATGTTTTATCACACACCTGCCCACCAATGCTCTAGGCCCACTCCTCAGCAGGCTCCAACTTCCTGGCATCACTGTTCTGCACAATTTTTATGAAAACCAGTCAATCAAGGCACTGACTGTTATTCTTATGATCGGCCACAGGATATCCAAAGAATCTCCAGTGCCAACTTGTCATGGGAATTTTAAAAATTTCATGATATATTGACCTAGCCATTTTTCAAGGATGAAGTTGGAGGCATTCTGGAACTATTAAATGGTGAGGAAGCTCATTTCAATGAAATATCTGGAGATCTCTCACAGGAAAGACTTCCCAAAGAGTGGCCAAAAGGTCACATGAATCCAGGAACATTGAGGTCTACAATGTGAGGTCCATGTGTGTTTTGACTCTCAACAATGGTTGCCAAGTTTTTCAAACAAAATCATGTGATATCCTGGCTGAGATTTCCAGTGCTCTGTGAATAACTACCCTGGGCCTAGATCTCAGTTTCCAAGGGCGACTCTCATGCGTGGCCTCCTAAAATTCCAACACTATTCATGGCAATACTTCTGTGAGTTCAGTACGAGAACTCAGTCTTTATGCAGAATCCCACCAAAGTTCAAGCCAAGGTGGACCATGTAATCTCTACTAACCGCACAAAAATGACTACAATTAAAACCAAAACACTCCCACATGGCCCTCATTTTCTTCCATACAGACACTCATCATAACCTCTGGCTGGAGGTTTCCATGAGGGGTGCAGCCCAAGACAGTGTCCAAAATAAGCTTCCTTGCCCCTCATTTGCCTAAAGTCAGGGTGGCCTGGACACCCTTCCTGTGAACTAAGAGTGATCAAATAGGCCTGCCGTTTATTTTGCTCTGCTTCTTAAATTTGAGGCCTACTGAGGGTGGGATTTAGATTCTTCATGTGAATTGGAGTCATGAGAAAACCCAATCACCTATGGGCTAGAATCTGCAGGGCTTTGAAGAACTTATTTGACCCAAAGGAGGCCTATTCTCACTTAATGGAGGTCAGGAACCTTACCAAGGAAGGAGAGAGACTTCATCCACAATGATTGCTCTTTTGGACATTTTGCTTTTGGATGCATACATGGGATCTCTCTTTAGATCCATCAGGTGCAGAGAATCTAAGCCACAGAATTACACAAGGCCAAGAGGCTGATTAAGACATATCCCTTTCCAAAGCAATTAAGCAAAGAGCCACAGTTGATGCCCCTTCATTTGCAGTTGAAAACTTTTCTTCAGGCTTCAAAAAGGGTGGCCTGAGGCAAAGACTTTCCTGACATTCAGGGCAACAGAACATTAGGTAAGGAAAAGGCCCAAAGCATGGTTTCTCCACTGAGTCTTTACTGGTCACACTGATATCTGAGTTTTCTGAGATGCTCGCCATGCCCTTCATTTAACCAATACATGGCCGTGTCACAGAGCTTGGAGGTGGTACATATCTTGGACACAAAACCATGAGCCTATTCTGGAGAGTGGCCAGAATTCAGGAAGCAAACAGTAACTTAGGAAGATAGCAGGTGTTGCCGATCCATAAGGCAAGCCACAGTCCACTCATAAATTGGGAAGGATGAATGCTGGGAAGCTTTCTACTAGATAAGACTCATCCATTGATGCATTCTCTTTGCTAATGTCTACAACCACTGACACAGTGAGATACACAGACATAGAAACACTCGCCTTTTCATATGACTTTCTGGAAACACTTTACTCCTAACCAAACAAACCGCCTTTTAGACATATTCTCAGAGCATGAGAAAAAAACCACAAACCCACACCCCCAGCCAGATAAGCACCTCCTTCCTCCAAGTAGGTTTGTGACTATCCGGAATGTCCTCTGACTGATAGGCCATACTATGTTCCCCCAAAATGGCCTCTCCTATCTCACATCTGGTGTCCATGGCCAATTCTGTGAAGTTGTCAGGAGCCAGCAGTTAGCCACTGCCTTCTTTCTCAGGAAAGGCCCCTCTTAAGAGCTTTCCTGTCATTTGTTCATTCTCACATCAGTAGATACCAAGAAAGACTGACTCTGTCCTTGTTATATCAAACAAGTGAGACCACTAGGTCTGGGACTGAGACAGGTTCTAGGTGCCTGGCTTCCTGGATCCCAAGTTCAGAAAGTGCCATCAACAAAAAAGTGAGGTGAGGTAACTTCTTTCAGGAACTGAATGAGGTTACTGCCTTGGCAACCAATTTGTCCTAACATATGCATCCAAGTGTCCCATGACATGTAGGCTGACCGTATTTCTGTGACACTTTCACAAGTTAGAATGGTATATCAACCATAGGCACCTGGGAACAGCTCTCCACACAGGCCTCATTTGGTCCATCTTCTCTAGATTAAGAAGAGAGAGGCTGATTCAGACAAAAGCCTTCATCCTGACCAGGTTGTTTGGCATGGAAGATGACTTTTGATCTCTCAGGACCTTCATACCTGCCTACATCTTCTCCAGGGATCCATTCTGCATGGACCTTTGAGGTTCTCAGCAGGTGGACAATCCCCTACTTTCCTGTATTTTAAGACCAACTCTGTCCCTGCTCTTTTGTAAATGTAGATTGAGGGAACAGTTTATGGTTAGGGTTAATTACATGTTTGTTTTGGGTTAGGAATCATTTTGCTGGATGAATAATGGTATTGGGAATCTGTGATATATATAAGAACATAGAGTTGAAAAATATGTATGAAAACAGAAATGTAGTAAGATTTAAAGTCCATATTGGCATTGGGCCTTTGATTTGGATACTTAGCTTTGAATTACGTTCTGCAGTGATGTCTCAGATAAATTGATTATCAATGACATAGGACCTTGTACCTTGGATGATAGATTGTAGAAAAGAACATCCACTCAAACAGGGATAGTCCATAGGATTAGGAAGATAGTCGGTAGGTTTTGCAAGAAGTGTGAGTACAGGATATGGACCAAAAGTTCTTTATCAATAGGGTTTCGGTAATAGAATGAATGTCAATGTCAGCACATGTGAAGAGTCAGTCACATAGGTAAACTGGGGAAAATATGTAGGAAAGGAAACATCAATAGAGACAGTAGGAAATCAGGCAAAGTATAAAGTGAGTGATAGGATTAGACATTTTAACAGGGTTGATGTTGACTATATAATCTTCGAAGAAACAAATATGTAGTCACCAATAGGATGGACATTTGAGAGAATTAGGCAACCTAGACATCAATGTTTTTAGTAATCCATGCTCCCATTCAATTTAGGCTTTTGTACAAACATATTTGTGATCTTTGCATTTTGTATCCAAAATAGTACTGTGATAAAATGTATACGTAGATCAGGTCACATAAGTATTTTTTCCACCATTTCAGGAGCAATATTTTGAAGATGTATAAATTAGTATTGCGGGTACAAAGAGGTGTACCCTGTGTCTATGAATATAGAGATAATGCATGAATAGATGATACTGTGAATAAATAATATAACTGATTCCACTTTAAATAATGGATTAAATTGATATCTTAAAATATATAAGAAATCTTATATTGATACACAGTCATTCATTCCTATCAGTTATACATCTAATGGTAATATGAGGGTTATGGTTTGTCATTAAGGGTGTGTGAGTTTTGCTTCAAAAGTAATTATGGAAATCGAAAATAATGTGTTTGTAAAGAAGTCTCATGAAGAGACTAGTCAAGAAACATGGAGGAATACATGTGTTCTGAAGCAGGAAGTGATTGAAAGTGAAACAAATTCATATAAATTAGCGAACTTGTGGATGAAATATATATCCCATGATGTGCATAAACTGAAGAAATAGTAATGTACCAGTGTTGAATACAAATGAACGTCAAAATACATATCATGTCCCATAGGAATCTACTTGCATTGATGTTAAACTTGGTCAGTAACTGTAGAAATATTAGGATTGGTATGCATCATTCACTGAAGTTAGTTTTCAGTACTAGGAAACAAATATGTATTTCAGGTGGATGAATATTTCTGAGAATAATCTTGTGAAAAGTTGATAATAAATCCACATACATGAACATGAATAAATTTTGGGAGTGTATAATAAGACACATATATTTCATATTTTCAAAAATCTGGAGAGTGTGTATATATATATAGATATAGATATAGATATAGATATATATAGATATATAGATATATCGATATATATATAGATACATATATATACATATGCCTATATATATACACACACACACACTCACACAGACATTAAAAAGTAGCAATATATATGCCAATCGAAATTTATTATGAAATATATATAATCCACACATCCCAAAATATACTTTTTACTGAACATGGATTTATATATAATTTTGTTCAGTTAGAAAGGTCACCAATAGTTTGAATTTTCAGTTCCAACAGCATTAAGAGGAGTGATCTCTTCTCAAAATTTGCATCTGCCAAGTCAGCAACCTCTCAAGTATATACATGTGATACCAGGTAGGATTCTATATGTGCATATAAAAACACATGTGCTGAATAGGCCACAGAGAAAGGGAGAGAGGAATTCACATATTTGTTAACTTTAAAAACACATGGAGAACTGTTTTAATTAAAAATTGAGTAGATTTATAATCCCTACCCTATATAATGCAAAAGGCAAGTCCAATTATACAACATGACTCCTCTGAACTGCTTGTATTTCTATTCTGTTTTGGTTATTATTCTCCATCATGTTAGGATTAGTAGTCAGAGTCTAGTGGGGTATGTGTTAGTGTCCAAAATAAGCTCTCTTACCCCTCATTTGCCTAAAGTCATGGGGGCCTGGACACCCTGCATTTGAACCAGGAGTGATAAAATAGGACTGCAGTTAATACTGCTCTGCTTCTCCATTTTGAAGCCTACTGCCTGTCAGGTATAGATTCTTTATGTGATTTGGAATAATGAGAAAACCCAAGCACTTCTTTAGGGCTTTGAAGATTTCATTTGAACCAAATGATCCCTCTTCTCACTTGATGTAGGTCAGGAACATAACAAAGGAAGGCAAGACACTTCATCCACCATAACTGATCTTTTTGCCATTTTGGTTTGGATGCACACATGGGATCTTTCTTTAGATCCATCAGGTGCTGAGAATCTAAGCCACAACCTCACACAGGTCCAAGAGGCTGATTAAGAAACATCCATTTCCAAAGAAATTAAGCAAAGAGCCACAGGTGATGACCATTCATTTTCATTTGAAAACTGTTTTCTTCAGGCTTCACAAAGGGGTGGCCTGAGGCAAAGACCTTCCTGACATTCAGGGAAACAGAAACATAGGTAAGAGAATGGCCCAAAGCAGGGTTTCTCCACTGAGAATTTCCTGGTCACACTGATATCTGAGTTTTCTGAGATGCTCGCCATTCCTTACCGCTATCCAGTACATGGCCATGTAACAGAGCTTGGAGGTGGTACATATCTTGGACACAAAACCATGAGCCTATTCTGCAGAGTTGCCAGAATTCAGGAAGAAAACAGGAACTTAGGAAGATAGTAGGTGTGGTCCCTCCATAAGGCAAGCTGCAGTTCATTCATAAATTGGGCAGGATGAATGCTGGGAAGCTTTCTACAAGACAGGACATATCCATTGATGCATTCTCTTTTCTAATGTCTACAACCACGGACACAGTGGGATACACAGGCATAGAATCACTCACCTTGTCAAAAGACTTACTAGAAACAGTCCATTCCAAACCAAACAAACTGTCTTTCCTACCTATTCTCAGAACATGAGACAAAACCACAAACTGACACTCACACTCACAAAGGCATCTCCTTCCCGCAAGTAGGTCTCTGACTATCTGGAGTGTCCTCTGTCTGTTGGGCCGTATTATGTTCCAATGAAATGTCCTGTCCTGTCTCAGATCTGTCTCCTTTGCAAACTCTGTGAAGTTCTCAGGAGCCAGCGGTGAGCCACTACCTGCTTTCTCAGGAAAGGCCCCTCTTCAGATCTGTCCTGGCATTTGGCAATCCTCACATCAGTAGATACCAAGAAATACTGACTCTGTCCTTGGTACATCCAAACAAGTGAGCCCACTGGGATTGGGACTGGGACTGGCTCTGGCAGCCTGGCATCTTGGATCCCAAGTTCAGAGAGTTACATCACCAAGGAAGTGAGGTAGGTCACTTTCTTCAGGAAATGTATGAGGTCACTACCTTGGCAATCACTTTGTTTTAACATTTGCTTCCAAGGGTCCCATGAGATAGAGGCTGCCCCTACTTTCGGTGACAATTTCACAAGATAGAATGGTATAACAAACATAGGCGCCTGGGAACATCTCCCCACACAGGACTGGTTTAGTCCATCTTCTCTACATTTAGATAGAGAGACTGATTCAGACACATCCCTTCATCCTGACAAGGGGGTTTGCCATGCAAGATGACTTTTGCTCTCTCAACTCCTTCATAGCTGCCTACGTCTTCTCCAGGGATCATTTCTGCATGGACCTTTGAGGATCTCAGCAGGTTTAAGAACCCCTACATTCCTGTATTGTAAAAGCAACTCTGTCCCTGCTCTTCTGTAAAGTTTGATTCAGGGAAGAGTGAATGGTTATGGTTAATAAAAGTTCAATTTGGGTTAAGAAACATTCTACGGCATGAATAATGGTATTGGGAACCTGTAATATTTACAAGAATGTAAAAGTGAAATATAAGAATGAAAACAGAAATCTAGGTAAGATTTGAAGCCCAGAAGGGCATTGGGCCCTTGATTGGGATACTTAGCTTTGAATTATGTTCTGCAGAAATGTCTCAGATAAATCGATGTTCAATGGCATAGGACTTTGTACCTTGAATGATGGAATGTCAAAGAGAACTTCTAGTCAAAAAGGGATAGTCGGTATTATTAGAAAGATAGTCTGTAGGTTTAGAACTAAGAGTGAGTATAGGATTTGGACCAAAGTTCTTTTGCAATAGGGTTTCTGGTAGAGATTGAATGTAAATGTGAGCACATGTGAAGAGTCAGTCACAATGATAATCTGGGGAAAATATGTAGGAAAGCAGATATCAATAGAGACATTAGAAAATCAGGCAAATGAAAAAGTGAGTGATAAGATTAGACATTTTCAACGGGCTTGAGGTTGAATATATAATCTTAGGAAGAAACAAATATGTAGTCAAGAATAGGATTCACATTTGAGAGCATTAGGCAAACTGGACATGGAAGTTTTTAGTAATCCATGTTCACTTTCCATTTAGGTTTGGTAAAATCATAAGTGTCACCTTTGCGTTTTGTGTCCAGAATATTACTGTGATAAAATGTATATGTAAATCAGGTGACATGTGCATTTCTTCCACCATTTCTGGGAGCAATATTTTGAAGACGTATAAATTAGTATTGGGGGTACAAAGAGGTGTATCCTGTGTCTATGAATATAGAGATAATGCATGAAAAAACCATATTGTGAATAAATAATATAACTGGTTCCACTTTAAATAATGGATTTAATTGATATCTGAAACTAAGTAAGAAATCTTATATTGATATACAATCATTCATTCCAGCTAGTTGTACATCTAATGGTAATATTAGGGTTTGGTTTATCATGACGGGTGTGTGAGTTTTGCTTCAAATGTGATAATGGAAATCGAAAATAATGAGTTTGGAAAGAAGTCTCATGAAAAGAGCAGTCAAGAAACATAGAGAAATACATGTGTTCTGAAGCAGGAAGTGACTGAAAGTGAAACAAATGCGTATAAATTAGCGAACTTGTGGATGAAATATATATCCTATGATGTGCATAAACTGAAGAAATAGTAATGTTCCAGTGTTGAATAAAAATGAATGTCAAAATACACATCATGTCCCATAGGAATCTACTAGCCTTGATATTAAACTGGGTCAGTTACTATAGAAATATTAGATTTTTTTTGGTGTTATAATAGATTTTATTTTACCACTAGCATGCCACAGAATGTTGAGGAAAGAGCAATGGATTTTTAGTTATCGCACTAATACTCTAACATTTAATGACTCTTTTGGATAGTCTAGAAATTACATAAGGCTATGTAACATAATTTTTTTAATTTAACATTCATAAAAGCTTGGAGTTTTGGTAATATTTCTACTTTTTTATTTTTAATTTTTTTCAGTTGTGATTGACCTTCATTTTGTTTATTTGTATGTGGTGCTTAGAATAGAACCCAGTGTCCCACACATGCTAGAAAAGCATGTTACCACTGAACCACAAACCCAGCCCCTCCACTTTTATCTTTACATCGAACATGCCTCTCCCTCATCTTTACTCACTTTCTTCCTCATTTTCCCCCTTCTCTCTCTTGCTTTTTCGTTTCCCTTTCATATCTGTTTTTCTCTCATGTCATTACAAACAGTAGTATGCTATGAAATTTAAATTTAAGACTGTTTTTTATAGTCATTGTTCTTTTCTTGAGAAAATTTAATAATTATAATCACCTGATAGATATATTAAAATAAATTTTTATACATATGTATCTATATTCATGCATATGCATTACATATTATATATATATATACATACATATACATTTAAAAGTACTTTGACTAGCCTGTTAAAAATAATATAGACCAAAACTTTCTTAATTCTCAAGCCTTCCAGAATTAACATCTTACAGTGAAAATCAAATAAACATATTTAAATAAACAGGTATCATTCTTTTTGTCAATACTGATAATTTAAGGTTTTATATAACATTAAGCTATAATACGGCATATTAAATCTTATGAATTAGAAAAAGTTTTTTGAATAACCTATTATTTAAGGACCATATGCACTGACATTTTAAAGGCTTTCTTGTGATTTCAATTTCTATCAATTGTGTATTAATTGCCAAATGCTTATTTTAGTACTTTTCATATTCATAATTGATATAAAGTCAATTGTTTAATTCTTCTTGTAAGTAATTACTTATTACAGTAGGGACATTATTAATAATTCTAAATCTGTATAAGAAAATAGTACAAAGATATTTTCATGCAAAATTAAGAATAATTGTGTACTCTAAATGTCTGATTGTTGACACATATAACAAAGAGCTTTTGATGAGTCTCTTCCCCAGTAAAACAAAAAATGCAAAGATATTGTTGGGTATATATGTGCAAATAAAGATAAAGAAAATACACATTATCAGCTAGAAACTATTAAATAAAAGGTGAAAACAACAACCCAACACATTGTACGAATTTGTCAGATGAGGTAGTATTCTGGAAGAATAGCCTAAGACTAGACCTGGTCCATGACAAAATATTCACGAAAAAAATGAAATATGAAAAATATAGAAAATGCTATGAATTTTTCATGAAGGTAGGTGAATTATCCTTTAATCTCAATTTATGTGCATTTTCAAAAGCCAATTTCCTGGTAAAATAAATTTGTGATAGTTACAACTAAACGAAACAAAGTTTCTGCTTAGCAAAATGAATGCATCTCAACCCATTTTTAGCTGATTTCTTCCCACTCAATTTTAAACCGTTATTTATTTATTTATTTCTATTGGTTGTTCCAAACATTACAAAGCTCATGATATATCATCTTTGATACATTTGACTCAAATGGGTTATGAACTCCCATTTTTTCCACAAATATGAATTTCAGAATCACATTGGTTACACATTCACATTTTTGAATAATAGCATATTAGTGACTGTTGTATTCTGCGACCTTTCCTATCCCCCACTATCCCCCCTCCCCTCCCCTCCCATCTTCCCTCTCTACCTCATCTGCTGTTGTTCAATTCTCTCCATTGTTTCCCCCCCATTTCCCATCAAATCCTCTTATATGTAATTTTGTGTAACATTGAGGGTCTCCTACTATTTCCATATGCTTTCCCTTCTCTCTCCCTTTCTCTCCCCCAACTCGTCTTTGTTTAATGATAAACTTTTCCTCATGCTCTTCCTCGATGTTCTGTTCTTAGTTGCTCTTTTAATATCAAAGAAGACATTTGGCATTTGTTTTTTTAAGGATTGGCTAGCTTCGCCTAGCATAATCTGCTCTAATGCCATCCATTTCCATGCAAATTCTATGATTTTGTCATTTTTTAATGAAGAGTAATACTCCATTTTGTATAAAAGCCACATTTTTTTTTATCCATTCATTTATTTAAGGGCATCTAGGTTGGTTCCACAGTCTAGCTATTGTGAATTGTGCAGCTATGATCATTGATGTGGCAGTATCTCTACGGTATGCTCTTTTAAGATCCTCAGGAAATAGTCCGAGAAGGGTGATAGCTGGGTCAAATGGTGGATCCATTCCCAGCTTTCCCAGGTATCACCATAGTACTTTCCAAATTGGCCTCACCAATTTGCAGTCCCACCAGCAGTGTACAAGTGTACCCTTTTCCCCACATTCTCACCAACACTTATTTTGTTTGACTTCATAATGGCTGCCGATCTTACGGGAGTGAGATGGTATCATAGGGTGGTTTTGATTTGCATTTCTCTGACTGCTAGAGATAGTGAGCATTTTTTCATGTACTTGTTCATTGATTGAATGTCCTCCTCTGTGAAGTGTCTGTTCAGGTCCTTGGCCCATTTGTTGATTGGGTTATTTGTTATCTTATTGTTTAATTTTTTTGAGTTCTTTGTATATTCTGGATATTAGGGCTCTATCTGAAGTGTGAGGGGTAAAAATTTGTTCCCAGGATGTAGGCTCTCTATTTACCTCTCTTATTGTTTCTCTTGCTGAGAAAAAAAAATTAGTTTAAGTGAGTCCCATTTGTTTATTCTTGTTATTAACTCTTTGGCTATGGGCATCCTAGTAAAGAATGTGGAGCCCGACCCCACAGTATGTAGATCGTAGCCAACTTTTTCTTCTATTAGATGCAGTGTCTCTGATTTGATATCTAGCTCCTGGATCCATTTTGAGTTAACTTTTGTGCATGGTGAGAGAAAGGGATTCAGTTTCATTTTGTTGCATATGGATTTCCAATTTTCCCAGCACCATTTGTTGAAGATGCTATCTTTCCTCCATTGCATGTTTTTAGCACCTTTATCAAATATAAGAAAGTTGTAATTTTGTGGATTGGTTTCTGTGTCCTCTATTCTATACCATTGGTCCAGCTGCCTGTTTTGGTACCAGTACCACGATGTTTTTATTACTATTGCTTTGTAGTACAGTTTGAACTCTTGTATCGCTATACCTCCAGATTCACACTTCCTGCTTAGAATTACTTTTGGTATTCAGGGTCTTTTGTTTTTCCATATGAATTTCATGATTGCTTTATCATTTCTACAATAAATGCCGTTGGGATTTTTATTGGCACCTATTTAAACCTGTAGAGAACTTTGGGTAATATCAACATTTTGATGATGTTAGTTCTGCCTATCCATGAACAAAGTACATTTTTCCATCTTCTAAGATCTTTTTCTATCTCTCTCTTTAGGGTTCTGTAGTTTTCATTATATAAATCTTTCACCTCTTTCGTTAGGATGATTCCCAAGTATCTTATATTCTTTGTGGATATAGTGAATGGAGTGGTTTTCCTCATTTCCATTTCAGAAGTTTTTCTGCTGATATACAGGAATGCCTTTGATTAATGCGTGTTGACTTTATATCTTGCCACTTTGTTGAATTCATTTATTAACTCTAGCAGTTGTTTGTAGACCCTTTTGAGTCTGTTAAATATATTATCATGTCATCTGCAAATAGCGATAATTTAAGTTCTTCTTTTCCTATTTTCATGTCTTTAATTTCTTTTTTCTGTCTAATTGCTCTGGCTAGTATTTCAAGAACTAAATCGAATAGAAGTGGTGATAGAGGGCATCCCTGTCTTGTTCCAGATTTTAGAGGGAATGCCTTCAGTTTTTCTCCATTTACGATGATGCTAGCCTTAGGTTTAGCATATATAGCTTTTACAATGTTGAGCTAAGTTCCTGTTATCCCTAGTTTTTCTAGTGTTTTGAACATAAAGGGAGGCTGAACTTTGTCGAATGTTTTTTCTGCATCTATCAAGATGATCATATGGTTCTTGTCTTTAAGTCTATTGATGTGGTGAATAGCATTTATGGATTTCCGTATATTGAACTAGCCTTGCATCCCTGGGATGAATCCTACTTGATCATGGTGCACAATTTTTTGATATGCTTTTGTATTACATTCACCAGGATTTTATTGAGAATTTTTGCATCCTAGTTTATTAGAGATATTGGTCCTTAGTTTTCTTTCTTTGAAGTGTTTTTGTCTGGTTTCGGGATCAGGGTGATTTTGGCCTCATAGAATGAATTTGAAAGAGCACCTTCATTTTCTATTTCTTGAAATAGCTTGAAAAGTATTGGTATTAATTCTTCTTTTAAGGTTTTGTAGAGCTCCGCTCTATACCCATCCGCTCCAGGGCTTTTTTTGGTTCGTAGTCTTTTGATGGCTTCTTGTATTTCTTCCTTTGTTATTGGTCTGTTTAAATTGTGTGTGTCTTCCTGACTCAATCTTGGCACATCGTATGACTTAAGAAATTTATTGATATCTTCACTATCTTCTATTTCATTTGAATATAGGGTTTCAAAATACTTTCTAATTATCTTCTGTATTTCTGTAGTGTCTGTTGTGATAATGCCTTTTTCATGCCGTATGTTAGTAATTTGAGTTCTCATTCTTCTTCTCTTTGTTAGCATGGCTAAGGGCCTGTCGATCTTATTTATGTTTTCAAAGAACCAACTTTTAGTTTTATCAATTTTTTCAATTTTTTTTTGTTTCAATTTCGTTGATTTCTGCTCTAATTTTAATTATTTCTTGTCTTCTACTACATTTGGTGTTGTTTTTCTTTTCTTTTTCTAGGTTTTTGAGGTGTAGTGTGAGTTCATTTATTTTATTTTATTTTATTTTTTTGAGGAAAGAACTCCAAGAAATGAATTTCCCTCTTAAAACTGCTTTCATTGTGTCCCATAGATTCCAGTATGTTGTGTCTGTATTGTCATTTGTCTATAAGAATTTTTTATATCCTCCTCTATGTCTTCTGTAACCCATTGATCATTCAGTAGAATATTGTTCATTTTTCCATATGATGTAGGATTTGTCCTTCATTCTTTTATCATTTATTTCCAGTTTCATTCCAATATGATCAGATATGGTGCATGGTATTATCTCCACGCCTTTATATTTACTAAGGGTTGCCCTATGGCATAATATATGAACTATCTTTGAGTAGGATCCTTGTGCTGCTGAGAAGAACGTGAATCCACTTGAGGATGGTTGATATATTCTATATATGTTGGTTAAGCCTAGGTTATTTATTGTGCTGTTGAATTCCATAGTTTCTTTATTCAGTTTTTGTCTAGAGGATCTTTCTAATGGCGAGATCAGTGTGTTGAAGTCACCCGTAGTTATTGTGTTGTAGTCTATTTGACTCTTGTACTTGAGGAGAGTTTGTTTCATGAGCGTTGCAGCTCAATTGTTTGGTGCATACAAATTGATAATTGTTATGTCTTGTTGGTGGATGGTTCCTTTTAACAGTACATAGTGTCCTTCGTTATCCCTTTTTATTAACGTAGGTTTGAAATTGATTTTATTTGATATGAGTATGGCTACTCCTGCTTGCTTCCGAGGGCCATGTGAGTGGTATGATTTATCCCAACCTTTTACTTTCAGCCTGTGTATGTCTTTACCTATCATATGAGTCTCCTGAAGGCAGCAGACTATAGGATTTGTTTTTTTGATTCAGGTTACTAACCTATGTCTCTTGATTGATGAGTTTATGCCATTAACATTTAAGGTTACAATTGAAACATGATTTTTACTTTCATTCATGTTTATTTATTTATTTATTTTTAGTTTGACTAGTTTTTACTTTTTGGTTATTTTCTTCCCCCTTTACTGAGATACCTCCCGCTGTTAGTTTGGGGCACTATTTTTCAATTCCTCTTTTTCTAGTATTTTGCTCAAATGCTTTGCAGTGCTGGTGTTCTTTCTGCAAATTCTTTTAGCTTTTGTTTATCGTGAAAGACACTAATTTCATTGTCAAATCCCAAACTTAATTTTGATGGATACAGTACTCTTGGTTGGAATCCATTATTTTTCAGCGTTTGAAATACATTGTTCCAGGATCTACTCGCTTTCAAAGTTTGTGATGAAAAATCAGTCGTTAACCTAATTGGTTTACCCCAGAATGTAATCTGCCTCATTTCTCTTTTAGCTTTTAATATTCTCTCCTTGTTCTGTATGTTAGCTATCTTGATAATTCTATGTCTTGGAGTTGGTCTATTATGGTTTTGAATGTTTGAGGTCATGTAGGCTTCAAGGATTTGGCAATCCATTCCATCTTTTATCTCTGGGAAGTTTTCTAGAATTATTTCATTTAATATGTTGTCCATTCCTTTGGTTTGAATCTCTATGCCTTCTTCTATCCTGATGACTCTCAAATTTGTTTTTTTATGACATCCCATATCTCTTAAATAGATTGCTCATGGGATATAAGCATCTTTTCTGTGTTGATTATATTCTTTTCAAGTTGATAAACTTTGTCTTCATTATCTGATCTTCTGACTTCTACTTAATCTAGTCTATTTACAATATTCTCGTTTGAGTTTTTAATGTGGTTTATATTTTTCTGCATTCCTAGGATTACTGTTTGATTTTTTTAAGAACTCTGTCTTTTGGTAAAGCTCGTTCTTTGCCATATGAATTTGTTTGTTTAATTCATTTTCAAAATATTATTTTATTGCTTGGACTTGCTGCCTCATGTCTTCTCTAATATTTCTTTCCATCTGAGTTAGGGATGCATTGAGTTTTTTCCCTATCCCTGTTTCTGATGATTCTAGGTCCTCCTGTTGAATTAAGTTGTCCGGCATTATTTGTACACCTTTTTCCCTTGTTTTTTCATGAAGTTCACATTACTTTCCAGCTCCGTTTGATTGCTGTGTTTCTGCTCTCTTCTATATATTTGTTTTGGTTTTATATATCTCTATTGTAGCTCCTTTGTGTTGGTAGACTGTGCATGCTAAAGTGGATTCCACTGGGAAGGAATTCCGACGGCCGAGCTCCAGTGATGTCACCTCTCTGCTATGGTGGGCCCCAGGCTCTTTGCCCGGGAGTTCGCATGGGGGTGTGGGACTGTACTGTCTCTGTTTGTTTTCAGCTCCTGGTCGCGGGTATGCAGGCGGTCACAAGCTGTCCAGTCACGCAGTCAGCGGGTGGGCTGTCACCGGCGGTTGTGCGATCTCTAGCCACCCATTAGGGCGGGCATATAGCAGGTGATTGGTCGCTGGTGGGCAGGCGGTCTCCAGCCGTCCAGTCGCACCTGCAGCGGGACGGCTGTTGCCGGCGGGCGAGCGTTCTCCAGGCGCCCAGTCACGCGGGCCTGGCCTCTAGTCCCCTGGTTTCTCCTGCTAGTCCTGGTTTCTCCTGCTACACCAGTTTTCCCCTGAGTAATGCCCTCGGCAGCTCAAACTGTACTCTGGCCTGCCGTTTCTTGGGTGTGGATTGTGTCTATTGGGAACCCCAGCACTCTATTGTTTTTTTTTTTTCCGTTTGCCCCTTCCCCATCGCTGACTAGACAGATTTTGTTTTCACCACTGATGGGAGGGGGAGTTGAAGGTCAGGTGCCTCTAGTTTCCCCCCCCATCTTTATTCAGGCTCTCTCTGATAATCCCTCCCCTGGAAAGCTTAGGAAAGATTTTATGCAAATATCCTACTGTATGGGAGATGAGCGGAAAACACACAACTGTTTTATTGTTGCAATCTGTCGGAGAGTGGCGGTGGTTACTTCAGCTCTCCAAGATGGTTGCCGTTGGTTTCCTTGGTGGAGTTTCCGTTGTGGGGGATAGAACTGTAGCACTTCCTTCCCTGACTGAAATCCCGAAATCCGCCTGGGGCTCAGTGGGGGGTCAGCCGGCAGGATTCCACAGAATCTGCAGCAACGTTTCTCCCTGGATGCTAGTCGCTTCTCGGTGGTGCCCCGACGTCTGTAGCCACGGGGCGGGCCGCACGGATCAGTAAGCCCAGATCTCCGGTTGCATATTTGGCTCGCGTTTGAGACTCAATTACCGGACCTTGTTGGTGGAAATCATTCTTTTAGGTTTTGGTGCACACCCATTTTTCTGTAAGATCCTAACAAGATAGTCTTTTGTCATTCTAACTCGTTATTCACCTGCAATGTGGCGTGGTACACTGGGTGTGATGCACTCTATTCGCGGCCAAATTGCAATGTCGAAATATTAGGTTTTGTATGCACCATTTACTGAAGATAGTTTTCAGTACTAGGCAACCAATATGTATTTGAGGTTGATGAATATTTCTGAGAATTATCTTTTGAAAAGTTGATTATAAATCCACATTCATGATATGAATGAATTTGGGGAGTGCACAATAAGGCACATATATTTCATATTTTGAAAAATCTTGAGAATATATATATATATATATATATATATATATATATATATATATACAGAGAGACATTACAATGTAGCATTATGTATGCCAACCGAAATTTATCGTGAAATACATATCATCCAGAGATCCAAAAATATTAATTTTACTGAACATGGATTTATGTATAATGTTGTTCAAATAGGAGGCTCAGCCATAGGTTGAATTTTCAGTTTCAACAGCGTTTACGAGGAGTGATATCTTCTAACAATTTGTATCTGCCAAGTCAGCCACCTCACAAAAATGTACGTGTGATACTAGGTAGGATTCTATATATGCATATAAAAATACATTTGCTGACTAGGCTACAGAGAAAGGGAGACATAAATTCACATGTTTGTTAACTTTAAAAACACATGGAGAACTATTTCAACAAAAAATTGACTAGATTTATAACTCCTACCCTATATAATGCAAAAGGCAAGTCCAAGAATACCAAACATGCCTCCTCTTAACTGCTTGTATTTCTATTCTGATTGGGTTATTATTTTCCATGATATTACGATTAGTAGTCAGAGTCTAGTAGGGTAGGGGTTAGTGTCAGGGATTCAGTATTTCAAATGGAAAATTGGAAAATGAATCCAATGTGTATGCAAATATGTGCTACACAAAAATGTTCCCACTCTCATCAAGAACTATGGCTTGACATTACTTTTGCCCCAAGTAAGACACAATTAGAGGAGAAGTGTTAGAAAATCTGTGAATACATATCTGGAATGGAATATGCTCAGTAGTTCACAACACTGGAGGTGGTAGAGGAGTTCCCAAAAGTAAGGGATAGGGTAAACACTCCACAAAAATGGAGCTCTGCTGGCCTAAAGACTTCTTGAAGAACTGCCTCTGAGGTTGGGCACCTGAAAAATATGTTGTTTTCTGGAGCTTTAGCTTCATTTGTAGTGAGACCATCAAAGCTGGGTCTACATCTATGTGACCTGGAGGACATGGTTTCTTATTTTCCAGTGAAGATGAGGCAGCAGTGCTGAATTTGCTCTTTGTAGGTAAACTGTGACCACTGGGGACTAAGTGTCTCCCCATGTGGACTGTGAAGCCATTTGGTCATCCTCCAAATTTCATGGTGTTTCTTGCTGCTGCACTGGGAGTTTGCTATTTGATACAAAAATGCAAGGAGTTCTAGTGGGTCACAGTGCTGGAGGGAGTTCTGTCACATGTGGTGGGTCAGTTTCTGCAGGAGAATGCACCAAACATACTTCTAGCCCACATATATTGCCCCATTGACCATAGCAACTTGATTCTGAACATTGCCCTGAAATCTCTCAGTATTACAAGATGCCTTTATATAGAAGGGACTGCTTGCTGCACCATGTCAGTCACAAGCCATTTGGAAGCCAATGGAAGATCCACAGGCCCCACCACAGATGTTTTATCACACACCTGACCACCACGGCTCTAGGCCCACTACTCAGCAGGCTCCAACTTATTGGCATCTCTGTTCTACACGATTTTCATGAAACCGAGTCAATCAAAGCACTGTCTGGTATACTCATGATCAGCAACAGGACATCCAAAGGTCCTCCATTGCCACCTGGTCATGGGAATTTCAAAAATTTTATGGGATTTTTGTAGCCATTTTTCAATGATGATGTTGGAGGCACTGTGGGTTAAAATTCACTCCAGAACCATTAAATGAAGAGGAAGCACTTTTCAATGAAAGCTTTGGAGAATTCTCACAGGCAAGTCTTCTCAAAAAGTGGCCAAATGGTCACATGAAGCCAGTCCCATTGAGGTCTACAATGAGGTCCATGTGTGTTTCGACTCTCAAATATGGCTGACAAGTCTTTCAGAATAAAATCACGTGATATCTTGCCTGTGATTCCCAGTGCTCTGTTGAAAGCCACCCTGCACATAGATCTCAGTTTTCAAGGGGGACTCTCATGCATGGCCTCCGAAAATCCCAACACAATTCATGGCAATAATTCTCTGAGTTCAGTTCCAGAACTCAGTCTCTAAGGGGATTCACACCAGAGTTCATGTAAAGGTGGACCCAGTCATCTCTTCCAAACACCAAACAAATGGCCACAATTAAAACCAAAACACTCCCACATGGCCCTCATGATCTTTCATATAGACACTCATCATAACCTCTGGCTTGATGTTTCCATGAGGGGCGAAACCCAAGACAGTCTCCAAAATAATCTCCCTTGCCCCTTAATGGCCTAAAATCAGGGTTGCCTGGACACACTTCCTGTGAACTAGGAGTGATCAAATAGGCCTGCTGTTAATACTTCTCTGCTTCTCCAATTTGAGGCCTACTGACTGTGGGGTTTATTTTTTTATGTGAATTGGAGTCATTATAAAACCCAAGCACATATCGGCTAGCTTCTGCAGGGCTTTGAAGAAATCATTTGACCCAAAGGATCCCTATTCTCACTTGATGGAGGTCAGGAACCTAAAAGAGGAAGGGGAGAGACTTCATCCACAGTGACTGCTCTTTTGGCCATTTTGGTTTTGAATGCACACATGGGATCATTCTTAAGATACATCAGGTGGTGAGAATCTAAGCCATTGCCTCAAACAGGGCCAAGAGGCTGATTCAGACACATCCCTTTTCAAAGCAATTAAGCAAAGAGCCACAGGTGATGCCCATTCATTTCCATTTGAAACCTGTTTTCTTCAGGCTTCACAAAGGGGTGGCCTGAAACAAAGACCTTCCTGACATTCAGGGCAACAGAACAAAAGGTAAGCAAAGCAGGGTTTCTCCACTGAGACTTTATTGGTCACACTGATATCTGAGTTTTCTGAGATGCTCGCCATTCCCTTCAGCTATCCAGTACATGGCCATGTAACAGGGTTTGGAAGTGGTACATATATTGGACACAAAACCATGAGCCTATTCTGTAGAGTGGCCAGAATTCAGGAAGAACGCACGAACTTTGGAAGATAGCGCGTGTTGCCCATCGATAAGGCAAGCCAAAATCCATTCATCAATTTGGCAGAATAAATGATGGGAAGCTTTCTACTAGACAGGACACATCAATTGATGCATTATCTTTTCTATTGTCTATAACCATGGACACAGTGGGATACACAGACATAGAAACACTCGCCTTGTCAAATGACTTACTAGAAACAGTTCACTCAAAACCAAACAAACCGCCTTTTCTATCTATTCTCAGAACATGAGGCAAATCCACAAACACACAGCGACACCCACAGAGGCACCTCCTTCCCCAAAGTAGGTCTGTGACTATCCAGAGTGTCCTCTGACTGGTGTGCCATAGTATGTTCCCCCGAAATGGCCTGTCCTGTCTCAGATCTGGTCTCTTTAACCAACTCTGTGAAGATGTCAGGAGCCACTGGTGAACCACTATCTGCTTTCTCAGGAAAGGCCCCTCTTTAGAGCTTTTCTGGCTTTTGGCCATTCTCATATCAGTAGGTACCAAGAAAGACTGACTCTGTCCTTGGTATATCCAAACAAGTGAGACCACTGGGACTGGGACTGGGACAGGCTCTGGGTGCCTGTCTTCCTGCATCCCAAGTTCTTAGAGTTCCATCACCAAGGAAGTGAGGTGAGGTCACTTCCTTCAGGAACTGAATGAGGTCACTGCCTTAGCAACAACTTTGTCCTAACAGTTGCTTCCAAGGGTCCCATGAGATGGGGGCTGCCCCTACGTCCTGTGACACTTTCACAAGTTAGAATGTATATCAACCATAGGCACCCGGGACCAGCTCTCCAAACAGGACTGTTTGAGTCCATATTCTAATGGGTGGCACTAGAGCAGATTATGCTTAGTGAATCTAGCCAATCCCTAAAAAACAAATACCAAATGTCTTCTTTGATATAATGAGAGCAACTAAGAATAGAGCAGGGAGGAAGAGCAGGAAGAAAAGATTAACATTAAACAGAGACATGAGGTGGGAGGGAAAGAGAGAGAAAAGGGGAATTGCATGGAAATGGAGGGAGACCCTCATTGTTATACTAAATTACATATTAGAGGTTGTGAATGGAATGGGAAAATAAACAAGGTGAGAAATGAATTACAGTAGATGGGGTGGACAGAAAAGATGGGAGGGGAGGGGAGGGGGGATAGTAGAGGATAGGAACGGTAGCAGAATACAACAATTACTAGTATGGAATTATGTAAAAATGTGGATGTGTAACCGATGTGATTCTTCAATCTGTATCTGGGGTAAAAATGGGAGTTCATAAATCACTTGAAGCTAATGTATGCTAATGTATGAATATGTTATGTCAAAAGATTTGTAAGGTTTTGAACAACCAATAATAAAAAAAAGAACAGAGAGGCTGATTCAGTAACAACCTTTCATCCTGACCACGTTGTTTGCCATGGAAGTTGACTTTTGCTCTCTCAGGTCCTTCAGTGGTGCCTATATCTTCTCCAGGGATCACTTCTGCATGAAACTTTGAGTTTTTCCACAGGTGGAAGATTCACTACATTCCTCTATTTTAGGACCAACACTGTCCCTGCTCTTCTGTAAAGTTAGATTGAGGGAACAGTGTATCGTTTCGCTTAATAACAGGTTTGATTTGTGTTAGGAATCATTCTGCTTGATGAATAATGGTATTGGGAACCTGTGATATTTATAAGAATATATAGGTGAAATATAAGTATGAAAACAGAAATCTAGGTAAGATTGGAATCCCACAAGGGCATTGCGCTCTTGATTGGGATACTTAGCTTTGATACATGTTCTGCATAGATGTTTCAGATAAATCAATAATCAATGGCATAGGACCTTGTACCTTGGATGATTGAATGTAGAAGTGAGTATCCACTCAAACTGGGATAGTCGGTAGGATTAGGAAGATATTCTGTAGGTTTCAGAAGAAGAGTGAGTACAGGAATTGTAACAAAAGTTCTTTAGCAATAGGGTATCACATAGACAGTGAATGTAAATGTCAGCACATGTGAAGTGTTAGTCAAAATTGTGAACTGGTGAAAATATTTAGGAAAGCAGACATCAATAGAGACATTAGGAAATCAGGGAAAGTATAAAGTGAGTTATAGGATTAGACATTTGCAACAGGGCTGAGGTTGAATATATAGTCTTAGGAAGAAACAAATATGTTGTCATAAATAGGATTGACATTTGAGAGCATTAGGCAACCTGGACATGAATGTTTTTAGTAATCCATGCTCACTTTCCATTTAGGCTTTGGTACAATCATAAGTGTGACCTCTGCTTATTGTGTCCAGAATATTACTGTGATAAATGCATACGTAGATCAGGTGACATGAGTATTTCTTCCACCATTTCTGGGAGCAACATTTTGAAGACGAATAAATTAGTATTGGGGTTACAAATAGATGTACCCTGTGTCTATGAATGTAGAGATAATGCATGAATAGACCATACTGTGAATAAATAATATAATTGGTTCCAACTTTAAATAAAGGATTGAAGTGATATCTGAATATATACAGAAAATCTTATATTGATATACAATTATTCATTCCAACCAGTAATACATCTAATGGTAATATTAGGGTTATGTTTTATCATGAAGAGTGTGTGAGTTTTGCTTCAAAATGATTATGGAAATCAAAAATAATGTGTTTGAAATGAAGTCTCATGAAAAGACCAGTCAAGAAACCTGGAGGAATACATGTGTTCTGAATCAGTAAATGATTGAAAGTGAATCAAATGCCTATAAATTTGTGAACTTATGGATGAAATATATGTCCTATGATGTTCGTAAACTGTAGAAATTCTATTGTACCAGTGTTGAATAAAATGAACTTCAAAATACACATCATGTCCCATAGGAATCTACTTGCATTGATGTTAAACAGGGTCAGTTAATGTAGAAATATTAGGATTGTATGCACCATTCACTGAAGTTAGTTTTCAGTAATAGGAAACAAATATGTATTTCAGGTGGATGAATATTTCTGAGAATAATCTTGTGAAATGTTGAATATAAATCCACATACATGAACATGAATGAATTTAGGGAGTGTATATAAGACACATATACTTATGAACATGAATGAATTTAGGTAGTGTATATAAGACACATATATTTTATATTTGGAAAAATTTGGAGAGTATATATATATATATATATATATATTATAGAGTATATATATAATATATATATATATTAAAAACACACACAGACAATAAAATGTAGCAATATATATGCTAATCGAAATTCTTCATGAAATGTACATCAGCCACAGATGCAAAAATATTTATTTTACCGAACATCGATTTATGTATAATGTTGTTCTACTAGGAGGCTCACCCATAGGTTGAATTTTCAGTTCCAACAGAGTTTAGGAGGAGTGATCTCTTCTCACAATTTGTATTTGCCAAGTCAGACACCTCAGAAGAATATACGTGTGATACCAGGTAAGATTCTATATGTGCATATAAAAATACATGTGCTTAATTGGCTACAGAGAAAGGGAGACAGGTATCCACATATTTGTTAACTTTAAAAACATGTGGAGAACTATTTCAGTTAAAAATTAGCTAGATTTATAACACCTACCCTATATCATTCAAAAGGCAAGTCCAACTATACACCATGCCTCCTCTGTACTGCTTGTATTTCCATTCTGTTTGGATTATTTTTCTCCATCATATTAGGATTAGTAGTCAGAGTCTAGTAGGTTATGGTTTAGTGTCAGGTGTCCGGGCCGGCTGGACACTTCAACGTGGGCGTTGAACCTTGTTGGGGAGGAATGAAGGGACAAGAGTGATGAGAGAAGACAGCAAGACAACAGTTCTGATCATGCTGAAAACTTTTATATTTCTCACAGTGTATTTATATGCTGCGGATGAGAAAGCTCTCTTATCGGCAGTTGCTGGATGTTTTCACAGGGTGAGATAACCTCAGGATATTTTAGGAAGACGGATAGCCGCAGGATGTCTCAGGGTGATAGATGGCTGCGGGATGTCTCCCAGGCAGGAAATCTCGCAGGGGTCTATTTCTTGTAAGTGTCAGGCTATTCTTTGAAGGAGAACTTCCTTCTAGCCCCTGACATCTTCCCCCTTTCTTATATAAAATATTTGACCATACCTTACAGGCCAATGTTTTAGGGGGTTATAGAGGCTCTGTTTCTCTAACAGGCCTTAGAATATCTCCTGATCTGATCGAGCATGTTTACTAGGAGATTTCGTGGTGGCCTAGGCATGTTTTTTAAGGAGACGGCTTTGAGGGGGAAGCA
This sequence comes from Callospermophilus lateralis, assembly GCF_048772815.1. Lineage (NCBI taxonomy): Eukaryota > Metazoa > Chordata > Mammalia > Rodentia > Sciuridae > Callospermophilus > Callospermophilus lateralis. The sequence continues at coordinate 493,842 of NW_027514688.1, read as the reverse complement.
TGCCAACTGCCATGCACCAGAGCGTGTCACTCAGAAGACTTGGGTTTTGGGAACCATGGATCCATCCTCCTGCAGTCCTTCCTGCACCCTCTGTTATTATGGCCTAACGTCCTCACTCCATGGGTGCGTCCTCCCCCAAACAGAGGGGCCCATGGAGGACGAACCCTTATGGCAAGGGCAGAAGATGGTTGGTCAGAGCTGTTACTTAGAGTTTTATATAAGAAAGCGAGATCTGTGGGTATGTAACCTTAAGAAATAAGCTTGTGAGGAGGGTAGAACATCCTTTTAAATGTTGGCAGCACGGTCTTTCATATCCAGCCGATGATAGTGGACCTGTAGGGGCTTAGAGGCCAAAATATTAATCTGTTCTTTAATAAATTGTAACAGCCTGTTTATAATGCAGGGTCCTAGGGACACCATTAAAAGTAAACCCAACAAAGGGCCTAATAGGGGAAGAAGATAGGGCAGAAATCCATTAAGCCCAGTCCAGAGGGCATTTTCAAATATTTCCCTTCGTCTCTTTTCTAGATCTTCTTGAAGCTGCTTAATTTTAGTGCATACTATGCCAGAATTATTGGCATAAATGCAGCATCGTTCCCCTAAGGCCAAGCAAATACCTCCCTGGTTAGCTGTCAGCAAATTTAAGCCTCGTCTTTTTTGAAGGAACACTTCTGCCAGGGAGTCTATTTGGTCCTGCAAATCTTTAATGGTTCATGATAGAGTTTTTATCAGTTGTTACTGATAGAGTTTATAATTTGTTGAGACAGGCGATGGTAAGAGTGAATAGACGTGCCTAAGCCAGTGTACCTGTGCCCACAGGAACTGTTATTCCAAGGCTGGCAGATTGTTGGCTGCATCTGAAAAAGAAGAAATTTTGTCCTCATGAGGAGTCCCTCTGTCCCTGTTTTGAGGTAAGTCATTAACCTGTTTAACCAGGAGTTCTGGTAACCATCTTGGGGCTGTTTGATCTTGGTCCAAAACATAAGCTGAGCCTCCTCCCCAGATGAGGACAGGATCTGGGCCTTTTTATTTATTTGTAAGGGGATTGTGTCACATAACAGGTGGGCGAACAGAATTGGACGAGGGATGGCAGTGTCTGTCTGCTGCCGAATGGCCTCCATTGTCTAGGGTAAGAAAAATAAGGGCAAATAATGCATTGTTAAGGCGATTCCTGGGTGTGGTAAATACAAGGGAGGAAGCCTTAAGGAGGGTTAGCCAAGTTTTTAAGGTAAGGTGGGCAAGTTCCACAATGCCTTGGCCCTGAGGGTTGTATGGAATTCCAGGAGTATGACAAATTTGCAAGGTAGCACAAAACTGTTTAAACTTGGCAATGGTATATGTAGGATAAATATCTGTTTTAATATGTATTGGTTTACCCATAACAGAAAAGGCTGAAACAAGATGAGAAAGGACATCTTTGGTAGCCTCTCCAGAATGTGGTGATGCAAAAATAAAGCCGCTGAAGGAATCTACAGAAATGTGTATATATATTTGGCTATTACAAATTCAAGAAAATGAGTAACATCCATTTGCCAAAACTGATCGGGCAGTAATCCTCGGGGGTTAACTCCCAAGTGTTGAATGGGGAGGGAGACAGCGCAACTAGGGCATGCTTTTACTTTTTCTCATGCCTGTTGCCTGGTAATTTTACAAAGTAATCAAAGGCTCTGGAAATTTAAATGGTGTAGATTGTGTAACTCCGTGGCCTTTTGAATGGAGCCAACAAAAATTGGAAAGATGGAACGAGTTGCTGCATCAGCTTGGGCATTACCTTGAATTAGAGGGCTGGAAAGATCAGAGTGTGCCCTTATGTGTCCTAAGAAAAATGGGTGTTGTCTGACCTGAATTAGCTGCTGAAGCTGGTGAAACAGAAAGGCCGCATTGTTAGAAGCCTTAATGGGGGGTGAAATCACCAGCAGGTGCACAGAATGAGCAATGTAGCCACTGTCTTTATAAATATTAAGAGGATTATAAAAAATGTTATAAAAACTTGTGTTATGTCAAACAATTCCACAAACTGTGGTGACTGATAGACAGTATCAAAGGTGGTAGGCTGGTTATTGACAACAAAAACCGCTCGGCCATTACAGGAACCGTCTGTAAAGACAGTAAGGGCTTGAGGAATGGGAGCATTTTGAGTAATTTCAGGAAAAGTAAATGGATGTAACTGGACAAAATGTAAAGGGGGGTCATTGGGGAGGTGGTGATCAATTGTTCCCAAAAGCCTGATAGGGAAATACCTCATTCATCCCTTGTCTCTAGTAAAAATTTGGTTTGGTCCTTAGTATATGGAATAAAAATATTATCAGGGTCTTTGCCAAAATGTTGTAGAGAAATCAAATGACCTTTAAAAATAATAGAAGCTACCTGAGCAAGATAAACAGTAATAACCTTCGAGGCTGTGGTGGGTAAATGGACCCAAAACAAGGGGCAGTCTTTATTTTTAAAATGTGGATCTCGCTGCCAAAATATTCCTGTGGGTGTATGAGGAGTGTGTAAAATAACCAGAACCAGAGGAAGGTTATAAGAAATTTGCGTAACAAATTGTTGGGCAATGGCTTCTGTGACTTGGTTTAATGCCTGTCATGCCTTGGGAGTAAGATTTTGAGGGGAGGAGGGGTGGGAATTACCTCTCAAAATATCATTAAGGGTCAAAAGTACACAAGTGCATAATTTTAAATATGTTATTAGCCATTGAATATGCCTCAGTAATTTCTGAAAATCTTTAAGGGTGTGAAGATGGTCCACACGTAGTTGTATTTTAGAAATTTGGATCTGATTTCTGTAGAATTTTAAGGCCCAAACTTTTATAAGAGTCCTGTGTTTAAACCTTATTAGGAGCTATCTGTAGTCCCAAGGTAGTGAGGATTTTGTAAAATTCCAAGTAACAATTATTAAGATCATGGGTATTAGGTGCAGCAATTAACAAATCATCCATATAATGTAAAATATAAATTTGTGGCCCTCGCTCTCTCACAGGGTCTACTTCTTGAGCAACGTATTTCTGGCAAAGAGTAGGGATGTTGGTCATACCTTGGGGAAGAACCTTCCATTGAAGTCTCTGAATAGGGCCCTGAATATTAATGCAAGAAAGACTAAAGGCAAAATAGGGTCTATCCACAGGATGCAAAGGAATGGTAAAAAAGCAATCTTTTAAGTCCATAACCATTTTACAATAGTTTTTGGAAATAGCCACTGGTGTGGGAATGTCTGGCTGTAGTGCTCCCATCGGGAGTATAACTTTATTAATGGCACACAAATCTTGTAAAAGGCGCCACTTGCCTGATTTTTTCTTGATAACAAAAATAGGAGTGTACGATGGTGAGGTTGAGGGCTCTACATGGCGGGCTGCCAGCTGTTCCTTCACTAACATGGAGGCAGCCTCCAAATTTTCTTGGGTAAGGGGCCACTGATCCACCCACACAAGAGTCTGAGTCTCCCAAATAATTTTATCTCCATGGGAACAGGAGGGTCAGGAACCGATACTAAAAATCCAAATATCCAAGTCCATATGTAGTTTTTTTATGGGTTGTATAGGCTCCACCAGTCCTTGTCTCAGCCTCCCAAGGCCTGTACCAGGAACAAAATTCATACGGAGCATTTGATGAGTCACCATGGAATTGGGATTGGCAAGAATAACTTCTATTTGACTCAAAATATCTCCAACCCATAGGTAAACAGGGAGGTCAGGAACAACGAAAGAAGTGACAGTTCCCTTATTACCCTCTTTATCAGTCCAGCTAAGAGCAGTAGAGCTGACCAGATGATTTTTTGACTTTCCTATCCCTTTAAGGTCAGTCAAGGATGGGGTGAGGGGACAACCTGATCGCCAGTATTTTTGAGAAATAATTGTCGCATCAGCTCCAGTAACTACAATTGCTTGGTATTCCTTTCCTTCAATAAGTAAGGTAAGGGTGTGTCTAATATGAGAAATGGGATGAACCCAATATACCTCAGAGGAGCCCAAGGAGGCAGTCCCCCACAGTAGGTTTGGGAGGTGGAAATGCCCCTTAATCTAAGGGAAGAAGTATTAATTGTGCAAGACTTTTTCCTCCTGGGATGGCCGCAACTCTATTAATAACTGTGGCCAGTATTTTTATTTCTCCAGTGAAATCATTATCATTAATGCCAGGGAAGACCTTAACACCTTGTAAGGTAGTAGAGGCACTTCCAAGAATAAGGGCACACGTATGAGATGGAGGGGCACGCATAATTCCAGTTGGTATTATCTGGGGCCCTTGCATTGAGTCTAATATTGTATCAGTGGTGGCACAGAGGTCCAATCCTGCACTGCCTGGAGTGGGTAGTTGGAGGGAGCCAATTGTGGAGAAGGATTTTGAGGTAGGTTGGGAGATTGGGAGGGAACAAACCTCATTGCCCCAGGGAGTTTCCTGAGAAGTAGGAAGAAATAGGCTGTCTGAGGGCATTTGTCATTGATCTACACTCACTGGCCCAGTGATGACCTTTACCATATCAAGGACAAAGTGTAGCTGGGGTCGGTTTAGCTCCAGTTTGAGGAGACACTATTCTTACTCTTTGTTTGCCTGTCGGACACCTGCATGCAAAATGGCCTGGTTGTTTACAAGTAAAGCAAGTACTTGAGCCAGTATTGTAAAAGGCCTTGGTAAATGCGGCACTAATTTGAGACCCATGGCATGGGCTGCACCCACGCCTGCACAGATTCTAATAAAGTCAGAAAGTTTCCCTTTATCCTTATGATGTTGAAGAACATCCTGACATGCCGGGTTGACATTTTCAAAGGCAAGATGTTTTACAAAGGTGCTTTCGCTTTCGCTTGGTCCAAGCAAGCATTCCACAGCTGGGTAAAGCCGGGGAACAAAGTCGCTATAAGGCTCGTCGGGCCCTTGTCGAGTTCTTGCCAGGGAAGTGATAGCCGAGGCCCTTTCAGGGAGGAGTCTCCAAGCAACTAAGCCAGCCATCTAAATCTGCGCAAAAAGTCCAGCAGGGAAACGTGCCCGTTTAGTTTTAGTGTCAAAAGTTGCATTGCCCACTAGCTTAACATAAGTCCAGGATTTAGAGGAGGCCTTTGTTAATTTTTTTTCAGTAGTTTCTGACAGGGCTCTTTGAAATCTGCATTCCATAGCAGGAAGTCTCCGGCACTGAGGGCAGCTAGGTCTAAAAATTTCCAATCATTGGGAGTAAGAAATTGTGTGCTGCAGCTTTCTAATAAAGCCAACGTATAGGGCACAGTGGGGCCATAGTGAGCACAAGCCTTTTTAAGTTTTTCAAGAAAATGGAGGCTAAATTTTTTGTAGACACTCTGGGTTCCTTCCTGCCTAGGGGTGAACTCCTCATCCTCTAAGTCCTGATCTCCTTGATCCATTTCCCCCGCTTCCTCCTCTTTTTCCTCTTCTAAGTCTTTGACCTCAGCCTGGGCAGGCTTATCTATCTGACTGGTGGTGACTGGAAGGCGAGCACAGGCTGATGGAGCGGCTTCGCCTTTATATTAGACCACTGTGGGCCAGCTTGTGTTGACTCCATTCCTAAGGCTAATGAAGAGAGCTCAGAGTCAAGGGATCTTTATTCTTTTAAAAATTGGATCTGTTCCCGTCCATGTTGGAGAGACTCTCTCAAGGGAGCCAGGTTAGGCAAGGGAAGTGGGGAAAAAAATATCTGGGGGGACATTTGGCCCCTGAAGGGCCAGAGCACAAAAGGCAGGAGGGATATAGGAGGGAGGGGAATGTGTAAGTCCTATAGTCTGTGGCAGGGTCCTGAGAGGTGGAGAGTCTTCTGAATGGTAGCGAGCTGCTTCCTTCTCCAAGGTAGCCTCCTCCCCAGGGGTCAATGTTTCTCCGGGATTTAAAACTGCATAAAGGTGGTTGGAAACCATTGGAGCCTTATTCATTAGGGTGGGATTTTGAGGAAGATCAGGAAGGTCCCAGGGTCCTGGGGAGACTAAGAAGGGTCTATGTCTATACTAACTGATGGGCATGCCGAGAAGGGACGAGAGGTCTTTTGCATAGTCTCTTCCCCAATCCTGACAAGTATTAAGGTACCATTGTCAAAGGGTGAACTTTTAAGAATTTCACTAATTTATTTCCAGAAAGAAAAGGTAGGAACAGGCACTTTTTCTGGGCCAAAGGATTCATAATAATCTTTTAAAATGTCTCCTACTCTAAGCCATCTTTTACCATCAATGGTACCTTCAAGGGGAAACCATGGAAAAAATTCTTCGATGTATGAAAAGAAAAATATTAAGTCATTTTTCTTAACACGTGCCCCCCATGTATTTAAGGATTCCTTGTGGCCTGACAAAAACAAATCATGTGACGAAACTGCTTGTCCCATGGTGGGTCACTCACTGTGCGTCATCCCCACTCTCCTCCTGGATCTGTCTCTCAGTGGTGTCTGCTGAGGCAATAGCAAGCTCCACTTGTCCAAATCTTCCAGGAGGACAGGGTTCTCCCTCAGTCAAAGGCTCGAGCCCCAGTAGTTGGGCTCCAGTTGTCCTGGCCTGCAGGACACATCAACGTGGGTAGCAAACCTAGATGGGGAGGAATGAAGGGACAAGAGACACGAGAGATGACAACAAGACAAAAGTTCTGATCAAGCTGCAAACTTTTATTGTTCACACAGAGGAATTTATATGCTGGAGATTTGAAAGCTCTCTTATCAGCAGTTCCTGGATGTCTTCACAAGGTGAGATAACCTCAGGATATTTCAGGAAGACAGATGGCCACAGGATGTCTCAGGAACACAGATGACTACAGGATGTCTCCCAAACAGGATGTCTCCCTGGGGGCTGTTTCTTGTAAGTGTCAGGCTATTCTTTGAAGGAGAATTCCTTCTACCCCTTACAGTCAGGGATTCAGTATTTCAAATGGAAAATTGGAGAAAGAATCCAATGTGTATGCAAATATGTGCTACCCAAAAATCTTCCCACTCTCATCCAGAACAATGCCTTGACATTACCTTCACCCCAAGTAAGACACAATTAGAGGAGAAGAGTTAGAAAATCTGTGAATACACATCAAGAATGGAAAATGCTCAGGAGTTCACAACCTTGGAGGTGGTAGAGGAGTTTCCAAATGTAAGGGAGAGGGTAAAACTCCACAAACATGGAGCTCTGCTAGACTAAAGACTTTTTGAGAAACTGCCTCTGAAGTTGGGCACTTGAAATATATGTTGTTGTCAGGAGCTTTAGCTCCCTTTGTAGTGAGACCATCAAGCTGGGTCTGCATGTATGTGACCTGGAGGACATGGTTTCTTATTTTCAAAAGGACATGAGGCAGCAGTGCTGAATTCTCTCTTTGTATGTAAACTGTTGTCACTGAGTGCTAAGTGTCTTCCAGTTTGGAAGCCATTTGCTCATCCTCCACTTTTTGTTGTGTTTCTTGCAGCTGCACTGGGAGTTTGGTATTTGCTTCATGAAATACGAAGAGTTCAACTGGGACACAGTACTGGAGGGAGTTCTGTCACATGTGATGGGTAAGGGTCTGCGGGAGAATGCACCAACCAGGCTTCTATCCCACATAGCTTGCCCCCTTCACCATAGCAATCTGATTCTAAACATTGCACTGAAACCTCTCCATATAACAATATACCTTTACATACAAGGGTCTGGGGGCTGCACCATGTCAGTCAGAAACCATTTGAAAGCCAATGGCAGATCCACATCACCCAACCACAAATGTTTTAACACACACCTTCACACCACTTCTCTAGGCCGACTACTCAGCAGGGTCCAAATTACTGCCATCTCTGTTCTACACCATTTTCATGAAACCCAATCAAACAGGCACTGTCTGGTATACTCGTGATCATCAATAGAACATCCAAAGATTCTACAGTGCGAAGTGGTCATGGGAATTTCAAAAATTTCATGGTAATTATCAGACATTTTTCAAGGATGAAGTTGGAGGCACTGTGGGTTTCAATTCATTCAGGAACCATTAAATGGAGAGGAAGCTCATTTCATTGAAAATTCTGGAGAATTCTAACAGACAAGGCTTTCCAAAGACAGGCAAAAAGGTCATATAAAGCCAGGCGTTTGAGGTCTACAATGTGTGGTCCATGTGTGTTTTGACTTGCAACTATGTCTGCCAATTCTTTAAGAATAAAATTATGTGATATTCTTCCTGAGATTCCCAGTGCTCTGTGGAAAGCCACCCTGGGCCTAGATCTCAGTTTCCAAGGGCAACTCTCATGTGTGGCATCCTAAAATCCCAACACAATACATGGCAATACTTCTTTGAGGTCCATTCCCAAACTCAGTCTCTAAGGGGAATCACACCAGTGTTCAAGACCAGGTGGACCCATCATCTTTTCCAACAGCCACAAAAATGACCACAATTAAAAGCAAAACACTTCCACATGGCCCTCATCTTCTTTCATATAGACACTCATCATAACCTCAGGCTGTAGTTTTTCATGAGGGGCACAGCCAAGGACAGTATCCAAAATAAGGTCCCTTGCCCACATTTGCCTAAAGTCAATGTGGCTGGGAAACCCTTCTAGTGAACCAGGAGTGATCAAAGAGGCCTGCCCTTAATACTGCTCTGATTCTCCATTTTGAGGCCTAATGAATGTGGGGTTTAGATTCTTTATGTTAATTGGAGTCATGAGAAACCTATGAACGTATGATCTAGTCTCTGCAGGGCTTTGAAGAACTCATTTGACCCAAAGGATCCCTATTCTCATAGATGGACGTCAGGAACCTTACAGAGGAAGGTGAGAGACTTCATCCACAATGACTGCTCTTTTGGCTCTTTTGGTTTTGGATGCAAACGTGGGATGCTTCTTTAGATCCATCAGGTGCTAAGAATCTAAGCCATAGCCTCACACAGGGCCAAGAGGCTGATTCAGACACATCCCTTTCCAAAGCAATTAAGCAAGGAGGCACAGATGATGCCCATTCATTTCCATTTGAAAACTCTTTTCTTCAGGCTTTCCAAAGGGGTGGCCTGAGGCAAAAAACTTCCTGACATTCAGAGCAACAGAACAATAGGTAATTAAAAGTACCAAAGCAGGGTTTCTTCACTGAGACTTGTCAGAAGCCAGTGGTGAGCCACTATCTGTTTTCTCATACAAGCCCTCTCTTCAGAGCTTTCCTGGCATATGGCCATTCTCACATCTGTAGGTACCAAGACAGGCTGACTCTGTCCTTGGTAATTCAAAACTAGTGACACCACTGGGAGTGGGACTGGGACTGGCTCTGTGTGCCTGGCTTCCTGGATGCCAATTTCCATCACCGAGGAAGTGAGGTGAGGTCACTTCCTTCAGGATCTGAATGAGGTCACTGCCTTGGCAACCACTTTGTCCTAACAGTTGCTTCCAAGGGTCCCATGAGATGGAGGCTTCCCCTACTTAATGTGACAATTTCACAAGTTAAAATGGTATATCAACCATTGGCACCCGGGAACAGCTCTCCATACAGGCCTGATTTGGTCCATCTTCTCTACATTAAGAAGAGAGAAGCTGATTAAGACACAACCCTACATCCTGACCAGGTTGTTTGCCATGGAAGATGACTTGTGGTCTCTCAGGTCCTTCATAGCTGCCTACATATTCTCCAGGGATACTTTCAGCATGGACCTTTGAAGTTCTCAGCAGGTAGAGGATCCCTACATTTCAGTATTATAAGACCACCTCTGTCCCTGCTCTTCTGTAAAGTAAGATTGAGGGAACACTGTATGTTTAGGGTTAATAACAGGTTCAATTTGGATTAAAAATCATTTTCTGGATGAATAATGGTATTGGCAACCTGCGAAATTTATAAGAATATAGAGGTGAACTGTGTGTATGAAAATAGAAATCCAAGTAAGATTGGAAGCCCCGAAGTGCATTGGGCCCTTGATTGTGATACTGAGCATTGAATTACATTCTGCACAGATGTCTCAGATAAATTGATATACAATGGCATAGGACATTGTACCTTGGATGATTGAATGTAGAAGCGAACATCCAGTCAAAAAGGGATAGTCAGTAGGAATAGGAAGATAGTAGGTAGGTATAGGAAGAAGGGTGAGTGTATGATTTGGAACAAAATTTCTTTAGCAACAGGGTTTCGGATAGAAAATGAATTTAAATGTCAGCACATGTGAAGAGTCTATCACAATGATGAAGTGGGAAAAATATGTAGGTAAGCAGATATCAATAGAGACATTATGAAATCAGGGTTGAGTTTGAATATGCAATCTTAGGAAGAAACAAATATGTAGTCATCAATAGGATTGACATTTGAGAGCATAAGTAATCTTGGACATGGATGATTTTAGTAATCCATGTTAATTTTCCATTTTGGCTTTGGTACAATCATAAATGTGAACTTTGAATTTAGTGTCCAGAATATTTCTGTGAATAAATGTATATGTAGATCAGGTGATATGAGTATTTCTTCCACCATTTCTGGGAGCAATATTGACTGACTACTTCTGAATGATAGGTACAGATTCTTTATGTGAATTGGAATCATGAGAAACCAAAGCACCTCTTCAGGGATTGAAGAACTCATATGACCCAAAGGATCCCTATTCTCAATTGATGGAGGTCAGGAATCTAACAGAGGAAGGGAAGATACTTCATCCAAAATGACTGAACTTTTTGCCATTTTGGTTTTGGATGCACACATGGGATCTTTCTTTAGATCCATCAGGTGCTGAGAATCTAAGTCACAGCCTCACACAGGGCCAAGAGGCTGATTCAGACACATCCCTTTCCAAAGAAATTTAGCAAAGAGCCATAGGTGATGCCCATTCATTTCCATTTGAAAACTGTTTTCTTCAGGCTTTACAAAGGGTTAGCCAGAGGTAAAGAACTTCCTGACATTCAGGGCAACAGAAAAATAGGTAAGAAAAGGCCCAAATCAGGGTTTCTGCACTGAGACTTTCCTGGTCACACTGTCCCTGCTCTTCTGTAAAGTTAGATTGAGGGAACAGTGTATGGTTAGGGTTAATAACACGTTCGATTTGGGTTGGGAATCATTCTGCAGGATGAATATTCGTACTGGGAATCTGCAATAATTACAAGAATATATAGGTAAAATAAAAGTATGAAAACAGAAATCTAGGCAAGATTTGAAGCTCAGATAGGCATTGGGCCCTTGAGTGGTTAATTAGCTTTGAATTATGTTCTGCACAGATGTCTCAGATAAATCGATATACAATGACATAGGACCTTGTACCTTGGATGATTGAAAGTTGAAGAGAACATCCAGTCACAAAGGGAAAGTCCGTAGGTTTAGGACGATAGTCTCTAGGTTTAGAAACAACAATGAGTATAGGATTTGGACCAAACGTTCTTTAGCAATTGGTTTTCAATAAGAGAGTGAATGTAAATATCAGCACATGTGAAGAGTCAGACACAATGATGAAATGGGAAAAATATGTAGGAAAGCAGATATCAATAGAGACATTAACAAATCAGGCAATGTATAAAGTGAGGGATAGGATTAGACATTTTCAACAGGGTTGAGTTTGAATATATAATCTTAGAAAGAAACAAATACATAGGATTTATCAATAGGATTTACATTTTAGAGAATTAAGCAACCGGGACATGGATATTTTTAGTAATCCATGCTCACTTTCCTTTTAGGCTTTGCTACAATCATAAGAGTGACTTTTGCTTTCTGTGTCCAGAATATTACTGTGTTAAAATTTATATGTAGATCAGGTGACATGAGCATTTCTTCCACCATTACTGGGAGCAATATTTTGAAGACGTATAAATATTGGGGGAACAAAGTGGAGTACCCTGTGTCAATGGATACAGAAATAATGTATGAATAGACGATACTGTGAATAAATAATATAACTGGTTCCAACTTTAAATAGTGGATTGATTTGATATCTGAAAATATACTGGAAATCTTAAACTGATATTCATACATTCACTACAACCAGGTATACATCTAACGGTAATATTAGGGTTATGGTTTATCATGAAGAGTGTGTGAGTTTTGCTTCAAATATGATTATGAAAATCAAAAATAATGTGTTTGGAAAGAAGTCTCATGACAAGACCAGTCAAGAACACTGGAGGAATATATGTGTTCTGAAGCGGGAGGTGATTGAAATTGAAACAAATGCCTATAAATTTGTGAACTTGTGGATGAAAGATATATCATATGATGTGCATAAACTGAAGAAATAGTTTAAAAAATGAACTGAAAAATGAACCGCAAAATACACGTCATGTCCCATAGGAAAATGCTTGCATTGATGTTGAACTTGGTTTTAATGTAGAAATATTAGGATTTGTGTGCACCATTCACTGAAGTTAGTCTTCAGTACTAGGAAACAAATCTGTATTTAAGGTGGATGAATATTTCTGAGAATAATCTTGTGAAAAGTTGATCATAAATCCACATACATAAATATGAATGATTTTAAGGAGTGTATAATAAGATTCATATATTTCATATTTTGAAAAATTTGGAGAGTATATATATATATATATATATATATATATATATATATATATATATATATAAATATACACACACACACACACACACACACACACACACACACAGAGACAGACATTTAAACTAGCAATATATTTGCCAATTGAAATTCATCATGAAATATGTAACATCCACAGGTGCAAAAATATTGATTTCACTGAAAATGGATCTATATATAATGTTGTTGTAATAACAAGCTCACCCATAGGTTGAATTCTCAATTCCAACAGTGTTTAAGAGGAGTGATCTCTTCTCATAACTTGTATATGCCTAGTCAGCAACCTCACAAAAATGTACGTTTGATAACAGGTAGGATTCTATATGTGCATATAAAAATACATGTGCTGAATAGTCAACAGAGAAAGGAGACACCAATTTGTTGAGAGCCACAGCTTAAGGGGCCCCATCAAACTTCCAGTTACCAGCAACATTCCCCTGCGAGATGATTATTGGCTCACAGCGGCCCCAGCAACATCTAGCTGATTGGCTCCTCTGTGGTGATGCACAATGGAGATGCTCATTGAGCTTTTTCCCCGCTCTTTCCGACTGCCAGCTGATGATTGGCTCACAGCAGACCCAGCAACATCAAGCTGATTGGCTCCTCTGCGATGATGCACATTGGGCAGTTTCCCTGCCCTTTCAGACCACAGAGCTGCTCATTGTGGGACTTTTTTGGCTCCACCCACCTGACCCAGCCATATGGCCTCAAGAGCAGGAGGATTGTGGGAGGTGGAGAGGCTTGTGGGTGTTACAGAAACTTTGCAAGGAAGCCAGTGGTGGCAGTTGGGCTCTGAGGGTTTTTCCTAAGGAGCTGTTTTGCTTGGCGTGTGTGGTTCTAAAAATAAACTTTGTTTCTTTTGAAAAGTCGCTCTTGAATCGTGCCCAGCCAGACTGCAGCATTTGGTGGCTCGCACGGGGAGCCACTGAGGGTAAGTGATAAGGTAAACTGCTAGCCCCTGAGGGAAGGGCGAGAGGATCGGTAGCCATTTTAAGATTCCTCTTTTGTTTTGCTTCACTTTTGTTGCCTGTCCATGGAGATGAGTGAGATGGATGAAAAACCGCTCACATCTGAGAAAAAAACTATTTACTTCTGAGGAACAGATAGGGAGAAAGGACGGATGCACATGTCAGTAGGATATAAAGGCTATAATGACTTTTTGTTGTTCCCTTTTTATTTTATTCTGTCTCGGTTTTGTTTGGCATCGTCTTGTTGGGTTGTATTATAGTAGAAATACAGGATCAGAAATTAGTAAAAAAAACAAACTGAAAGAGTGTTAAGTAAATTGTTAGAGGAAGGAGGCACCTCAGTAAAGTCAAGAACAGTCAGGGCATACGTTGATACAATACAAAAATGTAGCCCATGGATTTTTAAGGAGTTGTTAATTATACCATAATGGAACCATCATGGTGAAGATTTAAAAGGGGGGAAAAGAACAGCCCAGGGACTCTGACAGTTGGCACATTGCCATTGAGGACGTTTATATCTGGTTTGCTTAGTCCAAAGACTTCAGATCAGACAAAGATAGAGGAACAAAGCTTAGGTCAGAAAAAGCCATCAGGAGCAAAGTTACAAAAGGAGACTGCTACTAACAACTTTCAATAACTAGAGGGCGTAAGTGTCCAACCAACAGCGCCTCCTCTACAGGAGACTGTTACTAACACCTTTCTATCACCAGAGTATGTAAATGTCCAAATAACAAGGCCACCTCCATATGCTGGGAGGCCCCCAAACCCCGCAGTTGATAGTTCAGTTCCTGAGACAGGATCTCAAGTATTAACATGCCCTGTATTTGAGGTAGAAGGGCAGCAAATTCACCATGCTTTAAATTTCAAAATAGTGAAGCAGATAAAAGGGGCTGTAACAACCTATGGTCCTCAAGTACCCTTCATTGTAAGCTTGGTCGAATCCATTAACAACTTGAATATGATGCCAGTTGATTGGGCTAATATGTGTAAAGCTGTGCTAAATGGAGGTCAATACCTTTTATGGAAGGTTGCCAATGAGGAATTTTGCAAGGAGACGGCTAGGTGAAATGCAGAAGCTGGTTATCCTCAGAGAAATCTAGATATGTTGTTAGGAAAGGGACCTCATGAGGACCAGCAGCAACAAATTGCATATGATCCTGGCGTATACGCACAAATTGCTGCAGAGGCGGTTAGGGCATGGAAGACTTTACAAGGACATGGAGGTTTACAAGGTCAATTATCTAAGGTAATACAAGGAGCTAATGAATCTTACACTGAATTTGTAGATAGGCTTATTCAAACAGCTACCAGAGTTTTGGGGAATACAGAACAAGCAATGCCATTAATAAAAAACTGGCTTATGACCAAGCGAATCGTAGGTGCAGAGATATCACTAGACCATGGAAACATGAAGATTTAAACACATATATTAAATTATGTAAAGACATTAATGAATAAGAGGAAGTCATGGCAGCTGCAGTAAAACAGGCTTTAGATGCCAGAGACATCAATGAACAAGGGCAATTTGTGGCAGCTGCATTAAACAGGCTTTAGATGCAAGGCCAGGAACATGCTACAATTGTGAACAAACAGGACATTTTAAAAGGAATTGCTCCATAGGAAGAGGGTTTAACAAAAATAGGTACCAAAGGAGTAGAATACTGGGTATTTGCCCATGATGCCGTAGAGGGAGACATTGGGCTAATGAATGCCGTTCTCAAACCACCATAGAGGGTACTTCATTATCAAAAACGAACAAGGACTAGCTGTTTATCCACGATATCATGGAGAAAGGCACCGGGCTCCATTGCCAAAAAATGGACAGGGGAGCCCAATGCTCTGGGGCCCAAAACCACAAATATACGGAGCACTGGAGGAACACAGCAACCCCATCAGTGTAGTGCCCAGGACACATTGTGCATCAGACGCCTCATCAGACAAATCAGAGGGAGCGCAGGGTTAGACATCTGCACCTCCGTCAGATCAGTACTAACTGTAGAGATGGGGGTTCAAATCATTCACACATGGTGAAAGGACCTCTTCTCAAAGGAACAGTAGGCTTATTATTGGGACATAGCTCTTCTAATCTAAAAGGACTTATGATAAGTCCTTGGGTAATTGATCCCGATTATGAAGGTGAAATAAAATTTATAGCCAGTTCTCCAAAGGACATATCAGTAATTTCACCAGGAGATAGAATAGCACAGTTACTAATAATACTCAGTCTGCATGATTAATTTTCCAGTCGTGCTGTAGAAAGAGGTTCCAAGGGATTAGGCTCCACAGGTGTAGATTTGGTTATGCTTTCTTTAAATTTAGATTCTCGCCCCAGGCTAAAACTAAATATTCAAGGACATGAATTTAATGGGCTTCTTGATACAGGTGCAGATGTTAGCATTGTCTCTCATCAAGAATGGCCAAAACATTGGCCATTACAACAATACACTCAAACACTTTGAGACCTAGGAGTGGCAACTAATCCCCATAGAAGTGCAATGGTATTGGATTGGAAGGATCCTGAAGAATGTGAAGGAACTATACAGCCATATGTATTGGATAATCTTCCCGTAAATTTATGGGGATGAGATGTCTTAGATCAATTAGGTTTGACATTAACAAATAACATCAATCAAAATGTACCCACTATTATGGCTAGAGAAGGTTTTAGGAAAGGAAAAAGATTAGAAAAACAAGAACAAGGTATAGCAGCGCCAATACAAATAGACCAAGCAACAGACAGACATAGGTTGGATTTTCAGAAAGGGCCACTGAGAC
This sequence comes from Callospermophilus lateralis, assembly GCF_048772815.1. Taxonomy (NCBI): domain Eukaryota; kingdom Metazoa; phylum Chordata; class Mammalia; order Rodentia; family Sciuridae; genus Callospermophilus; species Callospermophilus lateralis. Next base: position 477,674 of record NW_027514688.1, on the reverse strand, counting down.
AATAAAAATTACTTGGAAATCAGAAAGACCAGTATGGCTTCTTCAGTGGACCCTGACTAAAGAAAAGATACAAGCAGCCCAGTTCCTGGTCAAACAACAATTAGCGGAAGAACATATACAACCTTCTGTATCTCCCCATTATACTTTGATTTCTGTCATCAAAAAGAAATCTGGTAAATGGAGATTATTGCAAGATTTAAGAGCCATTAATAATGAGATGGTTATTTTGGGACCTGCTCAATCAAGGATTCCTCAATTGTCTGCTTTGCCAAAAACTTGGTATGTTTTAGTTATACATATTAAAGATTGTTTTTTTTTTTTCATTTCCAATTCTTCTTGAGGATAGTCCAAGTTTTGCATTTACTATCCCTGCACTGAATCATGAAGGTCCTGATCAGAGGTATGAGTGGAAAGTACTCCCTCAAGGGATGGCTAACAGCCCAACTATTTGTCATATTTATGTTAACAAAGTAATCCAGCCACTTAGAAATCAAAATCCTGAACTACAAATATTTCACAATATGGATGATGTGTTATTAGCACACAAGTTAAAAACCCATTGCTAGAATGTTATGCCACACTTACAAACTTATTAAAAAATTATAATCTAGGGATATCAATTGATAAAGTACAATTAAATTTTCCAATTAATTATTTAGGAGTTCTATTATCCTCAACCATGGTCAGTCCACCAAAAATTCAAATACGAGTAGATCAACTCAAATCAATTAATGACTTTCAGAAGTTATTAGGAGACATTAATTGGATAAGGCCTTATCTAGGTATACCAACAGGAGAGTTGGGACCTATATTTGATATCCTAAAAGGTCCATCTGATCCAAATTCACCCAGAATGTTAACGCCTGAAGCAATAAAGGCATTAAAAATCATTGAAACATATATGGGAAATATGCATTTGGATAGATTTGATAAAATAATGCCTTTATTATTTATTGTGCTACCAACAAAAAATATTCCTACAGGAGTATTTTGGCAAGAAGGTCCATTATTATGGATACATTTATCTTATTCTTCTAACACTATTATTACTAGGTATCCTGAGGCTGAGGGACAATTAATACTCATAGGAATAAAAGCAGCAAAGGGAGTGTTTGGAATTTCTCCCAATAAAATTATTACTCTATACACTATGAATCAAATTGATGAATTAGCTAATGAGTTAAATACTTGGGCAATAATCATGTGTAAATCTAATGTTTTATTTGATAACCACTTACCATCTAATCTTTTATTGTCTTTTGGGTCATTGCATCCTGTAATTTTTCCAAAAATTACAAGAAAACTCCTATCATGAATGCTCCAAATATATTCACTGATGGGTCAAATAATGGTACAGCAGCAATAGTTACACCTGATCAAATTTTTACATTTTTAGCACCCCAAAAATCAGCTCAAAAGGTAGAGCTTAATGCAATATTATAAGCTTTTGTGATGTTTAAAGATTCTGTGTTTAATTTATTTTGCAATAGTCAGTATATAGTTAATGCTATAGTATCTCTTGAAGATGCTGGTAGGATTTCCCCTTCCTCTACTGTTTTCTCTTTCCTTTCCAGTATACAAAGTCTAATCTGGGACAGAAAATATCCATTCTTAATAGGACATATCTGGGCACATACCGGATTGCCTGGAGCCCTTAGTTTGGGCAAAGATTTAGCAGGTAATACTACACATGACATACATACATATTTTCTGTACACTAGAAGAAGCTATAAATTTTCATAAAAAGTTCATTATCAATGCTAATACTTTACAAAAGCATTTTAAAATAACTAAGGAACAAGCTAGACAAATAATAAAACAATGTCAAAATTGTGTGACCATTTTACCACATTTTAATCTTAGAGTCAATCGTAGAGGATTGATACCTTACCATATATGGCAGATGGATGTCACACACTTGCCAGAATTTGGAAAATTAAAATATTTGCATGTTAGAGTTGATACTTCTTCTGGATTTTTGATGGGCTCCCTTCATGGGGGAAAAAAACTAAAGATGTTATAGCTCATTGCTTACAAAATTTTGCCACTGTGGTCATTCCAAAGCAGTTAAAAACTGATAATGCCCCCGGTTACACTTCTACCTCTTTTAAACCATTTTGCTCATCATTTGGCATTACTCATATATCAGGAAACCCATACAATCCACAGGGACAAGCCATAGTTGAAAGAGCACATCACACTATTAAAATGTACTCATTAAAGTAAGAAGACAGAATTGGGAAGGGATATAAATTCCCCAAAGATAAACTGAAAATAACCCTTTTTACTCTAAACTTTTTAAATTTGGATTTTCAGGACTTAGTGCTGCAGAAAGGAATAAGTGTCTAAAAAATGTGTATAAGCCCGAGGTACTTTGGAAGGATATTCTAACAGGACAATGGAAAGGTCCTGACCCATTACTTTTCTGGAGTTGGAGGTCTGTTTGTGGGTTTCCACAGGAAGAACAGCAGCCGATTTGGATTCCAGAGAGATTAACTAAGATCCCGACCCAGTGATTGCCTGGAGTCGGGGGTCTGTTTATGTGTTTCCACAGGGAGAACAGCAGCCGATTTGGATTCCAGAGAGATTAACTGAAGCGATTTCGATAGACCAAAATAAGATGATTTGGCTCAAATCCATAACAGCTGATATCCAAAACTCCAGTTTGGCTATCCTTACATCTGCGACAGAACAGGGATGCTTTTTTCAATATCTATTTTATTATTGCCCTTTCTCAAATCATGAAGTTCTCTTTTGTTTTTTTGAGCTCATACAGACCTAGGTTAATGTTTTGCTTATCAGTTCTATTTTTTGACTGTAGAGTTTTTAAACATTGCAATGATGATTTCACATGTAAAATGTTATAAGGCCTTTACTATTATATTATGTGTTGTATGTATTTATTATGTGTGCACACTTGTGTTTTGTGTTATATATTTGAATGTGCGTATGTCCATATATCACATATGATGAGTGCTAATGAAATAATATATCCATTTTTTTATTCACGTGAATTAAAATGTTTAATTTAAATTGGGTAAACAACTGTTCAGGATTGTTTTAATATGTGAAAAAATAGGAGGTTAACAGACGTGTTTGTTTACTTTCACTTTTCCTTTTCATTATATTTAATTATTCTCTTCAAGATAACGTAAATTGTTAAGAAAATTGTTTTCTTTTAGTGCCTTCAGGAATGTTACAGAATTTTTTCTTTAGCCATTATTGCCAGAATTCCTATCTTCATCCCAGTGCCGGTGAAGACAAAGATAAAATCAATCTACAGATTCTGCAATAGCCATCACTGAACTGCTTGTAGAACTTGCCTGGATTATGTATCACTTGTATGCATTGTGAACTCACTTGTATGCATTGTGAACTATCTGCTGGTGCAGCGAAATGTGCCAGTGTTGGGGTACTTATGCTGATGCTGTCATCAGTGATAGAATTTTTCCAAAAGGAGCCATCAATTGACTTGGTGTATCTTCCCTATTCTCACTTGATAGAGGTCAGGAAACTTACAGAGGGAGGCGAAAGACTTCATCAGCAATGACTGCTCTTTTGGCAATTTTGGTTTTGGATGCACACATGGGATTTTTCTTTAGATCTATCAGGTTCTGAGAATCAAAGCCACAACCTCACACAGGACCAAGAGGCTGATTCAGACACATCCCTTTCCAAAGTAATTAAGCAAAGAGCCACAGGTGATGCCCATTCATTTCAATTTGAAAACTGTTTTCTTCAGGCTCCACAAAGGGGTGGCCTGAGGCAAAGACATTCCTAACATTCAGGGCAAGGGAACCATAGGTAAGCAAATTGCCCAAAGCAGGGTTTCTCCACTGAGACTTTTCTGGTTACACTGATCTCTGAGGTTTCTGAGATGTTCCCATTCCCTTCAGCTATCCAGTACATGGCTATGTCACAGAGATGGCCACAAAACCATGAGCCTATTCTGGAGAGAGGCCAGAAATCAGGAGGTGAACAGGAACTTAGGAAGATAGTAGGTGTTGTCTATCCATAAGGCAAGCCACAGTCCATTCATAAAAAGGGCAGAATAAATGCCTGGAAGCTTCCTACTAGTCAGGACACCTCCATTGATGTATTCGCTTTTCTAATAACTACAACCACGGACACAGTGGATACACAGACATAGAAAAACTCGCCTTCTCAAACGACTTACTAGAAACAGTCGACTCCAAACCAAACAAACAACCTTTGCTACCTATTCTCAGAACATGAGACAAAACCACGAACTCACACCCACACCCACTAAGGCACCTCATTCCCACAACAAGGTCTGTGACTATCCGGAGTGTCCTCTGACTGGTGGACCATACTATGTTCCCCCAAAATGGCCTGTCCTTTATCAGATCAGGTCCCTTTTGCCAACTCTGTTAAGTTGTCAGGAGCCAGCAATGAGCCACTACCTGCTTCCTCAGGAAAGGCCCCTCTTCAGAGTTCTCCTAGCATTTGGTCATCTTCACATCAGGAGGTACCAAGAAAGACTGACTCTGTCCTTGGAAAATTCAAACAAGTGTGCCCACTGGGAATGGGACTGGCACTGGCTCTGGGTGGCTGGCTTCCTGGATCCCAAGTTCAGAGAGTTCCATCACCAAGGAAGTGAGGTAGGTCACTTCCTTCAGGAACTGAATGAGGTCAATACCTTGGCAACCACTTTGTCCTAACAGTTGTTTACAAGGGTCCCATGAGATGGAGGCTGCCCCTACTTTCTCTGACTCAGTCATAAGTTAGAATGGTATATCAACCACAGGCACCATGGAACAGCTCTCCACACAGGCCTGGTTTTGTCCATCTTCTCTACATTAAGAACAGAGCGACTGATTCAGACACAATACTTCATCCTGACCGGTTTTTTTGCCATGGAAGATGATTTTGTGCTCTCAGGTCCTTCATAGCTGCCTAAGTCTTCTCCAGGGATCATTTCTGCATGGACCTTTGAGGATTTCAGCAGGTGGAAGATCCCCTACATACCTGTATTGTAAGACCAACTCTGTCCCTGCTCTACTGTAAAGATAGATTGATGGAACAGTGTATGCTTAGGGTTAATAACAAGTTTTATTTGGCTTAGGAATCATTCTGTGCAATGAATAATGGTTTTGGGAACCTGCGATATTTACAAGAATATATAGGTGAAATATAAGTATGAACACAGAAATCTAGGTAAGATTTGACGCCCAGAAGTGCATTGGGCCCTTGATTGAAATACTCAGCTTTGAATTATATTCTGCACAGATGTCTCAGATAAATTGATATACAATGGCATAGGACCTTGTACCTTGGATGACTGAATGTCAAAAAGAACATCCAGTCAGAAGGATAGTCAGTAGGATTAGGAAGATATTCATAGGTTTAGAAAGCAGAGTGAGTATAGGATTTGAACCAAACGTTCTATAACAGTAGGGTTTCGGGTAGAGAATGAATGTAAATATCAACACATGTGAAGAGCCAGTCACATTGATGAACTCTGGAAAGTATGTAGGAAACCATATATCAATAGAGACATTAGGAAATCAGGCAAAGTATAAAGTACGTTATAGGATCAGGCATTTTCAACAGTGTTGAGGTTGAATATATAATCTTAGGAAGAAACAAATATGTAGTCACCAATAAAATTGACATTTGATAGCATTAGGCAACCTGGACATAGATGTTTTTAGTAATCCATACTCACTTTCCATTTAGACTTCGGTACAAACATAAGTGTGACCTTTGCATTTTGTGAAAGAAGTCTCATGAAAAGACCAGTCATGAAACCCTGTGGAAAACATGTTTTCTGAATTAGGAAGTGATGAAAAGTAAAAGAAAATGCCTATAAATTTCTGAACTAGTGGATTAAATATATATCCTATCATGTGCATTAACTGAAGAAAAAGAAATGTACCAGTATTGAATAAAAATGAATGACAAAATACACATCACGTCCCATAGGAATCTACTTGCATTGATATAAAACTGTGTCAGTTACTGCAGAAATATTAGGATTTGTATGCACCATTTACTGTTAGTTTTCAGTAATAGGAATCAGATATGTAGTTCAGGTGGATGAATATTTCTCAGAATAATCTTGTGAAAAGTTGATTATTAATCCACATACATGAATATGAATGAATTTACGGAGTGTATAATAAGACACATATATTTCATATTTTGAAAAATCTGTAGAGTGTGTGTGTATATATATATAAACATACACACACACACACACACACGCATGCACACAAACAGACATTAAAAAGTAGCAATATATGCCAATTGAAATTCACCACGAAATATATGTCATCCAGAGATCCAAATAAATTTGTTTTACTGAACATGGATTCATGTATAATTTTATTGTACTAGGAAGCTCATCAATAGTTTGAATTTTCAGTTTCAACAGCGTTTAGGAGGAGTGATCTCTTCTCACAATTTGTGTCTGCCAAGTCAGCCACCTCACAAGAATGTACGTGTGGTACCAGGTAGGATTCTATATGTGCATATAAAAATACATGTGCTGAATAGGATACAGAGAAAGGTAGACAGGAATTCACATATTTTTTAACTTTAAAAACACATGGAGAACCATTTCAACAAAAAATTGACTAGATTTATAACTCCTACCCTTTATAATGCAAAAGGCAATTCCAATTGTACACCATTCCTCCTCTGAACTGCTTGTATTTCTATTCTGTTTGGGTTAATTTTCTCCATCATATTAGAATTAGTAGTCAGAGTCTAGTTTGCATGGGTTTGTGTCAGGGATTCAGTATTTTGAATGAAAATTTGGAAAATGATTCCAATGTTTATGCAAATATATGCTACAAAAGTATCTTCCCACTCTCATCCATAACAATGCCTTGAGATTACCTTGGCCCCAAGTTAGACACAATTAGAGGAGAAGAGTTAGAAAATCTGTGAATACATACCTGGAATCAAATATGCTCACGAGTTCACAAACTTGGAGGTGGTAGAGGAGATTCCAAAAGTAAGGGACAGGGTAAACACTCCACAAACATGGAGCTCTGCTGGACTAAAGACTTCTTGAGGAACTGCCTCTGAGGTTGGGCACTTGAAATATATGTTGTAGTCAGGAGATTCAGATTCCTTTGTAGTGGGACCATCAAATCTGGGTATGCTTCTATGTGACCTGGAATACATGATTTCTTATTTTCCAATAAACATGAGGAAGCTGTATTTAATTTTCTGTTTGTAGGTAAACTGTGGCCACTGGGGGCTAATTGTCTACTCTTGTGGACTCTGAAGCCATTTGGTCATCCTCCAGTTTTCCTGGTGTTGCTTGCTGCTGCACTGGGAGTTTCGTATTTGCTTCACGAATTACAAGGAATTCACCTGGGACAAAGTGCTGGAGGGAGTTCTGTCACCTGTGGTGTGTCAGGGTCTGCAGAAGAATGTACCAACCAGGCTTCTATTCCACATAGCTTGCCTCCTTGACCATAGCAACCGGATTCTGAACATTGGCCTGAAACCTATCCATATAACAAGATACCTTTACATAGAAGCGTCTGCTGGATGCATCATGTCAGTCACAAGCCAATTGGAAGCCAATGGCAGATCCACATGGCCCCACCACAGATGTTTTATTTTTATCACACACCTGCCCATCACTGCACTAGGCCCACTACTCAGCAGGTTCCAACTTCCTGGAATCTCTGTTATACACCATTTTCATGAAACTCAGTCAATCAAGTCACTGTCCTGCATAATCATGTTCAGCAACAGGACAACCAAAGTTTCTCCAGTGCCATCTGGTCATGGGAATTTCAAAAATTTCATGGTATTTATCTAGCAATTTTTCAAGGATGAAGTTGGCAGCATGTGGGTTTCAATTCATTCAGGGACCATTAAATGTTGTGGAAGTTCATTTCAAATGAAGTTCTGGAGAACTCTCACAGGCAAGGTTTCCCAAAGATTGGCCAAAGGGTCACATAAATCCAGGCCCATTGAGGTCTACAATGTAACGTCCATGTGTGTTTTGACTCTCAACTAAGACTGCCAAGTCGTTAAGAATAAAATCATGTGATATCAAGCCTGAGATTCCCAGTGGTCTCTGGAAAGCCACCCTGGGCCTAGATCTCAGTTTCCAAGGGTGACTCTCATGCTTGGCCTTCTAAAATCCCAACTCAATTCATGGCAATACTTCTCTAAGTTCAGTTCCTGTACTCAGTCTCTAAGGGAATCACACCAGAGTTCAAACTCAGGTGGACTCAGTCATCCCTTTCAACTGCCACAAAAATAACCACAATTAATACCAAAACACTCCCACATGGCCCTCACCTTCTTCCATATAGACACTCATCATAACCTCTGACTGTAGATTTCCATGAGGAATGCAGCCCAAGACAGTGTCCAAAATATGCTTTCTTGCCCCTCATTTACCTAAATTCTGAGTGACCTGGACACCCTTCCTGTGAACCAGGAGTGATCAAATAGGCCTGCCGTTAATACTGATCCACTTCTCAAATTTGATACCTACTGACTGTGGGGTTTAGATTCTTTATGTGAATTGGAGTCATGAGAAAACCCAACCACCTATGTGCTAGCCTCTGCAGGGAATTGAAGAACTCATTTGACCTAAAGGATCCCTATTCTCACTTGATTGATGTCAGAAACCTTACAGAGGAAGGCGAAAGACTTCATCCACAATGACTGCTCTTTTGCTATTTTGGTTTTGGATGCACACATGGGATCTTTCTTTAGATCCATCAGTTGCTGAGAATCTAAGCTACAGCCTAACACAGGGCCAAGACGCTGATTCAGACACATCTCTTTGCAAAGCAATTAAGCAAAGAGCCACAGCTGATGCCCATTCTTTTTTATTTGAAAAAGGTTTTCTTCAGACTTCACAAAGCGTTTTCCTTAGGCAAAGACCTTCCTGACATTCAGGGAAACAGAACAATAGGTAAGCAAAAGGCCCAAAGCTGGGTTTCTCCAATGAGACTTTACAGGTCACACTGGTATGTGAGTTTTCTGAGATGCTCGCCATTCACTTCAGTTATTCAGTACATGGCCATGTCACAGAGCATGGAGGTGGTACATATCTTGGATACAAAACCATAACCAGATTTCAGGAAGAAAACAGGAAATTAGGAAGATCGTAGGTGTTGCCCATCATTATGGCAAGCCGCATTCTATTTATAAATTGGGCAGCATGAATGCTGGTAAGCTTTCTAAAAGACAGGACACATCCATTGATGCTTTCTCTTTTCTAATATCTACAATCACTGACACAGTTGGATACAGCGACACAGAAACACTCGCATTGTCAAATGACTTACTAGAAACAATTCCCCCCAAACCAAACAAACCTCATTTCCTACCTCTTCTCAGAACATGAGCCAAAACCACAAACCCACACCCACACCCACAAAGGCACCTCCTTCCTCCAAGTAGGTTGTGACTATTTGGAGTGTCCTCTGACTGTGGGCCATTCTAGGTTCCCCCAAAATGGCCTGTCCTGTCTCAGATTTTGTGTCCTTTGCCAAGTCTCTGAAGTTGTCAGGAGCCAGCAGTGAGCCACTACCTGTTTTCTCAGGAAAGGCCCCTCTTCAGAGTTTTCCTGCCATTTGGCCATCCTAACATCAATAGGTACCAAGGAAGACTGACTCTGTCCTTGGGAAATTCAAAAAGTAAAACCACTGAGACTGGGACTGGGGCATTCAATGTTTGACTGGCTTCCTGGATCGCAAGTTCACCCAAGGAAGTGAGGTGAGGTCACTTCCGTCAGGAACTGAATGAGTTCACTGCCTTGGCAACCAATCTGTCCTAAGAGTTGCTTCCAAGCTTCCCATGAGATGGAGGCTGCCCCTGCTTCCTGTGACCCTTTCACAAGTTAGAATGGTATATCACCCATAGGCACCCAGGAGCAGCTCTCCACACAGGTATCATTTGGTCCATCTTTTCTACATTAAGAATGGAGAGGCTGATTCAGACAGAACCCTTCACCCTGACCAGGTTGTTTTCCATGGAAGATGACTTTTGCACTCTCAGGTCCTTCAGAGTTGCCTACATCTTCTCCAGAGATTATATCTGCATGGACCTTTGAGGTTATCAGCAGGTGGAAGATTCCCTATATTCCTGTATTGTAACACCAACTCTGTCCCTGCTCTTCTGTAACGTTAGATTGAGGGAACCATGTATGGTTAGGGTTAATAACATGTTTGATTTGGGTTAGGAATCATTATGCTGAATAAATAATGGTATTGGGAACCTGCAATATGTATAAAAATATATAGGTGAAATATATGTATAAAAACAGAAATCTAAGTAACATTTGAAGCCCAGAAGGGCACTGGGCCCTTGATTGGGATACTTAGCTTTGAAAAAATTGATATACAATGGCATAGGAGCTTGAACTTTGGATCATAGAATGTAGAAGAGAACATCCAGTCAAAAAGGATAGTCGGTAGTGAAAGGTTAATAAAATAGGTACTTGTCACTTACTGTTTTTCTGTATGCTTAACAAAACACTGTTGAAATCTTGAGAACTGTTTGCTAATCTTGTTCCCAGAATGTGCTGTCCCCAACTGCCAAAGTGTAGAATGTACTCCCTCACCCGGTTGCATGCAAACCGACCACTCGCCCTGACCCATCAGTATACTTCCCTCCCTGCCCTCTCCAAGGAAAATATATATGTTCTGCTTAAACTGTTCTCAGGGCTCTCTGCTCTATTCAAGTGAGCTCCGAGCCCCAGAATGCTGGACCCAGAATAAACCCTTTGCTGTTGGATAAGACAGTCTGTTAGTGGTCTCTTCCTTCCATGCTCACCCGACCTTTACATATGGAGATTCCACCGAGTTTTGGCAGCGGCGGACAAAAAACCCTAACGGGTTCCTCTTGGGTTAAGTAAGGCGCCTCTTTCTTGTTTCAGTGTTAAGGTTAGTGCTGGGCAAAATGGCTGTCGATGAAGAGCGTGAGTTCTCTCTGATGGTGGCTGACAGACGTGTCACAGAGCCACAGGCCACGTCCCTCGGGAACTTCCCAAAGACTCGGGAAATCGAGGAACAATAGTCTCCTCGACTCAGTAATATTTAGTATCTGATTCGGAATTGCCAGCCCATTGGGTTTTGCTGGCTACTCAGTCCTGGTCTCAGTTTTGGATGTCCATTGAATGTCTTTATTGTCTTGTCTTGTCTGTGTCGTCTGTCTTGCATTCACTCTTTGTGTATCTTTCATTATGGGACACAGCACTTCAATGCCCCTGTCCCTGACCCTTGATCACTGGACCAAAGTCCGCTTAAGGGCTCAGAATCTTTCTTTTTTAGTTAAACGCTGGACCTTTCAGAATCTCTGTGCCTCAGAATGGCCCACCTTTGAATTTGGATGGCCCCTAGAAGGATCTTTCTACTTCCCACTAATTTAAGAAGTCAGAGATATTGTCTTTCACCCGGGCACACATAGCCATCCGGATCAACAGCCATATATCTTAACTTTGCTGGACCTCTGCAAATCTCCTCCTCAATGGGTGAAGCCTTTCTTTGTCCCTTCCCCTGCTCCTACTCCTTCCCCCATGATCTCTCAAACCCTCTGCTCCTCCTCCTCCTCCACCCTTTGTAATCCCTGAGTCAAAAGATTTGACTCTTCTGGACTCTCTTCCCCCTTATTATACCCTGCCTTCATCCCCCAACCACCAACACCCTCTAAGTGATTCCCCTGCAGCTGACTCAGCCTCTCTACCACTGGAGGAATCTAAGCTGGCCCAGCGCCCTCCAGATAACTCCCCCGCAGCACACACAGCCCCTCCTCTGCAGGAGGAAGCTAGCCCAGCTAAGGAAACTTGATGGTGGTGAATGATTGAAAACCCTGGAACTCCTGTGATGCTCCCACTATGTCTCTACAGACCATTGATTGACGAAGGCCATGGGGGGAAAATGCAAGCCTACAAATATTGGCCTTTCTCCTCTTCCGACCTATATAACTGGAAATATAACAATCCCCCTTTTTCCGAGGACCCCACAGGGCTCACAGGTCTGGTTGAGTCATTGATATTTTCACATTTGCCTACTTGGGATAACTGTCAACAATTCCTAGGGACTCTCTTCACGACAGAGGAACAAAAGAGAATCTTCCTGGAAGCTATAAAAAAGCTTACATCTTCCCAACTTAATCAAAGCTGGTTTTCCTTTGAAACAACCCAACTGGGACACCAACACCATTGAAGTTAGAAAGCATCTGTCCACTTATCGCCAGGTTCTAATAGTGGGCATCCGAGTGGCCACTAGGCGACCAACTAATTTGGCCAAGGTAATAGAGATTATTCAAAGGCCTGATGAATCTCCCTCTATGTTTCTAGAGAGAATTATGGAGGCAAGTAGGAGATATACTCCTTTCGATCCTCAGGCAGAGGATCAAAAGGCATCTGTCATGATGGCCTTTATTGGGCAAGCTGCCCTGGATATTAAAAGAAAGTTACAATGCTTAGATGGATTACAAGATATGACTTTGAGAGATTTAGTCAGAGAAGCCAAGAAAATATACCTTAAGAGAGAAACTGAGGAAGAGAATGAAGCAAAGTGAGGATAAAAGAAACAAAAGACAGAATAAGTCGTTGACTAAGGTCCTGGTCACAACAACAAAAGGGCCAGAAATTAAGGAACAGGGAGACAGGAAGGGATACCTGGTCCCATGCCAGAGGCCACCACTGGCCTCAGATCAATGTA